>NW_026099573.1:29063895-29073203 GCF_025091365.1 Daktulosphaira vitifoliae
TCTTAATCAGGATATTAATAAGGAACTAGCAGTTTATGAAGCTTTTGGAATAATCCACCAATTTTTTAAAATTAAACACTATCTAAAGATTTGCATCGAAGCGTTTTTTTTTGATAGTGATTTTCATCACTGTCAGATATCATTATACTTGATCCAACTATGCCACGTCACCACTGTGCCGCGACCCCCCTGTGCTGGGTTTTTTTAAATGGCAACATACATATTTAACTAGCTTATAAAATACAAAATAGTCTAATTAAGGAAATGACTAGTGATAAAACAACTGCACTCACACTTAACTTCCAATAATAACTTCAAATTTAAACTTTTAAAATAGTTATAACTTCTACAATAAGGGTCTAAAAATTGTATTACCGATAGTTTTCTTAATTAGATTGTTTTCTATTTTATAAACTAGTTAAATGTATATGTTACCAGTTAAAAAAATTAAAATGACATCCCTTTAAGTTATTAGAAGTGATTTTAATAAGTCATTATTAGTTAATAAATCAATAATGTAACTAAAAAAAATCATAACGTTATTTTCAATATTGTATCAATGTTGAGAATAATCAAGTGGTTTATGAAAACAGATCACTCTATATGTAACTAAAAAACAAAATTTTTAATTTTTATATTTGTTCCTATTTTATAAGCAAGTTTAATACGTATGTTGCCTTTAAAAAATTAATTTGACACTCCTATAAGATATAAAGGGTGAACCTAAACATTTTCTTTTACAACAGATAAATTAATATACATTTAGGTATCTTATTATGTTGTTAAAATTTTGCTAGTTAAACATATATAACTAACAAAATCTAAAAATATTTTTTACAACTTATTGTCTTAAGAGAAATTTTGTGGCTAGCATTAAGATAATCTAATTTATGGAACATTTATGAAGTATATTATATTTAAATTGACCTATACCTCTAATTTTTTCATTTAAAAAAAGACTTTATTTATAATTTTTTGTTTTCAGAAATTTATAGATTTAGTAAATACCTTCTTCTTACAATAATTTTAACCGAAAATTTCTCTAAACACGTATTTTTTCATAGTTAATGGTTCACATGGTTATGAAGTTCAAATTGCATTGTTAAATTTTGTCTTATTTAATAGTGTCAAAAATACAATCTACTGATTGACTAGCGAGTCATACGGTGGCGTATTTAGAAATTTTGCTAGGGGGTCCAGATAGATTTAAAACTTAGTTTTGAGGATATTAACCCCTGCTACAATTAATTTATGTTCAGGGTGGGTCCTGACCTCAAATATCCCCATAAATATGTCACTAGAGATATGAATTTTAATGAAAAATGAATAAAGCAATTGTTTTATATCTAGTAATATTCAATTTTTCCATTAGATTTACATTCGTTATCAAATTTTATTCATATATAGATTAGAACACTAGATTCTCTAATAACAGCCTTTTTAGAATCATAAAAAAGGAATTTTGTTGAAAGTAAATATAGATAATAAAGACAAATAATAAAAAAATGAAAATTTGTTAAATATTTTTAAGGACAAAAACATTGTATATAAAACAATGTAATAATAGCCATTTTACCCATTTTATAAAAAATGTGTAAGTTAGTGTCATTTTTAATTTCTACATTTATTATTTATATATTTCACAGGGCGTTTACGTAATGATAACTTTTGATATTTCGCTGCTTCAAATGTCTAATTTTCCAAAAAAAATTTTTTATGGAACATACAAGTTAAAAATTTATTATTAATATTATACCAATGTAAATAAGAACATAGTGGGTTGTTCTATTTTAGTGTTGGAATATTTAAGACCATTGGAGTAATAATTTAAAAAGTTTAAAATTGAACTTGTGTTTTTGATAAAAAAACTATTCAAGCACTTGCAATTTTAACTAAATGTATATGTATACTAGATAAAAAAATTGTGTCAACAAAAATTTGATACGAAATTATCTATGGTACATAAATATAATAGTTTATTTAATAAAAGTATTTAGTGAATATTTTTAAATTATTTTTCTGTACAATTTGTTATACTACTATTAGTATGCTGAAGAATATTAAAGATTTTACTAAAAAATAGTTAAAAACTTAAGCTCTTTAAAGCATTTTTAATAATTCTTGACTCAGAATTATGAATTAGTTAGACGTATACTATTGTATACAAACCCAACCAAACCTTTTTGAACAAAATAAAAAAAAAAACAATTTTGAAACAGAATTTTGAAACAGAATTTTAAACAGATCTTTATTTAAGAATTTTATTCATAAATACTTTTAAAGGAATCTTATTTTCGTTTAACAAGATATGTTCGCTATTCCACTTTCCGGAAATATTCAATAACCGATTTAAGCGGTTTTTATAGAACGTAGACACGTCAATAATCGCCGGAAAGACACTTTATTGCTGTTTTCTATTTTTTATTTTCACCTATTTTGCAATCGGCGCACTTAATCTTCTTTCCTACGAAATTATCTATAAACGTATATAAAGCTCTAACAAATTTTTAGAGGCGTCTCACAAATGTATGTCATTTATTGCTGTATTAATTGCTATTTGTCAGTTTGCATTTGATACAAGTTATATCATTTAGTATTAATGATTAAATATATAGGTGTGCCATGTGATGTATAAGTATAATTATAGTTTTTTTTGTTAACTCTTAGAAGTGTTTTTACAGTGATTTTTTTTTGTTCTATTTAGATATTATAATAAAATGAAATAATAGTATATTCTTCACTACTATAATTCATACTCTCTTCATTATTATAACTTAAGATAATTTAGTCTATTACAACTATATTCTGTGTCCTATTTTATTCAACGATATATTATTTATTTAAAATTCCTGTTTTTAAAAGAAATAAAAAAAAATAACAGCGTTTTACTAAAATAATAGTTAATTTTAATCGTACATTATATTCTTGGTAAAACATTTTAAACTTCTAATGGAATTATTTAAATTATCAAATTTTCGTCGAACACCTTTTGATGATATTATTCACAGCATATGGTTAACCGTTACAAATGAGCGATAACACGCAGTGGTTTGTGATGGTGTCACGTTACCATTATTGTGAGAATTATTTTAATAAAATACAGACAGCACATCCCCTGACTGAGACTGATGAATTAACAAATAATATTTATTGCCAAATCGGCAATAGTTCTAATTATTATAAAAACCCAATAGACCTAACCATCGTGGTCAGTCGACTCCAGTGCCTTGTGTCATTCATCAGTCTCAGTACTCGGTTGTCGCTGTCCGGCTTACTGTTTAAAGTAAAGTCTTTGTTTATTTCAGAGTTTATTTGACATTTCAGAGTACTTGTGTCTTGAACTTCGTCTGCACCTCGTACTTTGTTATACTCCTTTTATGGTACGCTCTGTATTTGTGTCTTGCACTTCGTCTGCACCTCATACCTAGGTGTTAAATTTATTCCCTTCCCATAACAACAGCCTTTCGACACCCACAGCTAACCCGGAGTGTCAGCCGAGCACGGTGACTGCTGTACGACAACACTCACGTGAATACCTAGACAGCAGGCACCACATTCTCATATTCATCTTCGTACACATCACATTTTCATTTACCCTTTACCTTTTTCATTTTACTGTGTTACGACAGGTTATAGTATTTGGATTATATTACCTATGGTATAACATAGTTAATGAACATTCTTTACTAATTAGACTTAAAAATATATAAATAATAAATTTAAAAAATCTAGTTTATGTTTAGTTAAAGGGCGTTAAGGCAATATTCACGCTATATATTTGACATCTGCATTGTTTATTTAGTTTTTTATGTGAACACATCGAAGGGAACTTATTTTAAACTGTTAGGGTATTTTTTTTATTTTCTATGAAAATTATGGTACTGAATGTGTTAAAGCTTTCATGGATTGTCTTGTTGCTTGAGGATATATCCATGTTTGCAAACATGGATATATCCTCAAGCACTTCAAGTAATTATGGTACTATTCAAAAATACTTTAAAAGTGCTCTTGCTCAAATTACTCAACTTAAAATTGAAAATGTTAGGCTAAATAAAGAAATCGAGACATTAAATAATAGAGTAAGCAATCTTGAAACTCATGAATCGTCATCTACTATTATTGGATCAGTCTTGCAGGAGTTGTTTGAGCGTGAAAGATGTTCATCTAATATTATTGTATATGATGTACCAGAATCCTCGTCTGCTAATATTAGCGAAAGAGTTACTAATGATTGGCAGTCTATTTATAATTTTCTACAACCTATTGTTTTGGAGATCCCTGCAAAGTCTAAAATAATTCGGCTTGGTAAACCCCGCTCTGGAACCAATCGTCCTATCAAAATTATTTGTGATTCCAAGGAGACCGTAACGCGTCTTCTTTTTTAATTGAATGCTCAAAAAAGGTCTGATCAACACTCCTTCGGTAACTTCCGTTTTATACGTGATAAAACTCATAAGCAACGTCAAGCCCTACGTTCCTGTCACGACGAACTTGATTTAAGAACTCGTAATGGCGGAATCAAATTTGAAAATTATCTTCGTCAATGGTGAACCGAAAGTTTCAAAGTCGCTTCCAAAAAACGAAGTCATCCACAAGCAACTCAGGCATAACAAACTCAGTTACCAACTTACCTGTCAATGGATTTTATCAAAATTGTCGTGGCCTACGATCTAAATTAAGTAATTTTAAATATAATGTGTCTTCTTATAATTGTTTGTTTATTGTCTTAACTGAAACATGGTTAACTAATAGTATCCATAATAATGAACTTGGTATGATTAATTATAATTTATTTCGTTGCGATAGATGTACTTAAAGTAGTACTCATATGCGCGGTGGAGGTGTATTCATTGGCATTAGAAAAGATATTCCCTCTTTTCGTTTAGATGTCCCTTTCAATAACGTAGAGCAAGTTTTCGTTCAATTTTCAATTGGTTCAGTTAGATTTATTATTGGTAGTGTTTATATTCCCCCAATCTCCTGTGCTAGTATTTATGATACCCATTCACAAACTTTGGAGACAATTTTTAAAAAATATTCAAACCATACCTACATTTTTTGTGGGGATTATAATTTACCGGAAATTACTTGGGATAATGATGATTTTGGTTTGCTTTACAGTTATAATTCATCTCTCCGGGCACCTAGTATTCCTGAAACTTTTATAACTCATCATTTTTTCGAAAAAACAATATTTTTAATAAACATGGTTCTCTTCTTGATTTAGTTTTTTGCAATAATAATAACTTCATAGTGGACATCTCTAATGAGCCACTAGTGTCTCTTGATTCTTACCATCCTGCCTTAACTATTTCTTCACCTTCTTGTTTTAAATTACCATTCTGTAATCGTGTTCATGAATTTTTTAATTTCAAAAAATCTGATTTTCCTAGTATTTGCTCTTTTATAGGTCAGTTTGATTGGCATGCTACCATGATGTTGAATCATGATGTTGACTCTGCAATTAATGTGTTGTACGATGCACTGCACCGTTCTATCATTGATTTCGTCCCTAAATGTATTTTTCGTGAATCTACTTTTCCTATTTGGTTTTCTAAAGAACTAAAAAATACTTTATTTTTAAAAAAACAAGCTCGCTTTTATTACAAATCATGTTCTAGTGTAGATACCTATAAAAAATTTTCATTTTTACGTGCAAAGTTCAAATTTGAATCCAAAAAACTACACCGTTTATACGTCAAAAACATCGAATCCTCATTTAAAAGCAACCCTCGTAATTTTTGGAAATTTGTAAATAACAACAACCATTCAAATAACATTCCTAAAGAATTATTCTATAATGGAGCAATTTCGTCCAACGAACAAGAAACGGCCGAATTATTCGACTCCTATTTTTCCTCAGTATACTCCTCTAATAATTTTGACCTCGATACCGACAAACTGAGTTTACCGACCTTTGATTTGCCAAATAATATCATCTTTAGTGTTGAGGACGTTCTAGAAAATCTTACAGCTTTGCGTAGTAATTAGTCTGTCGGTCCTGATGGAATTTGTGGTGAATACATTTACCAGTTAAGACATATAATTTCATACCCATTATGGTTCATATTCAGAAAATCCTTGGATAGTGGTGTTTTCCCATCAATCTTAAAATCCAGTTCTATCTCTCCTATTCCTAAAGCTGGAAATCCCTCAGTTATTTCAAATTACAGACCAATTTCTATACAATCGCATGTCTCTAAAATTTTTGAAAAAATTATTTTAAGTAAACTTCAAACTTCTGTCAACAAAGTAATTATTGAAGAACAACATGGCTTTTTTCCGGGACGTTCTACCACTACCTGCAATATTGTATTTACAAATTATGTTTTTAATGCATTCCAACAGCGATCGCAGGTTGATGTCATATATACTGACTTCAAAAAGGCGTTCGACTCCATAAATCATAACGTGTTGATTACAGTCCTTAAAACTATAGGTTTCAGGGAACCTCTTTTATCTTGGTTTCACTCATATCTCCTCAATAGATATCAATGGGTAAAAGTACATGGCACTAGATCCAATTTATTTTTGGCCTCATCGGGAGTTCCTCAAGGGGGGCATCTATCGCCCCTTTTATTTTCCCTTCTTGAAAATGGAGTCAGCCGTACCTTAGAGAATTGCAAGTTGCTTTGTTTTGCTGACGACATGAAACTCTTCATGCAAATCAATTCACCTGAGGAATGTATTAATCTTCAGCACGATTTAAACCGATTTAAAATCTGGTTTGAAGTGCTGGGTTTATCATTAAATATTTCCAAATTCCAAGTCATATCTTTTACACGCTCTCAATCTCCCATAGTACATTGTTACTTTATCGGCAATACCAAAATTACACGTGTTAATGAAACCATTCTTGACCTTGGCTTCAAATTTAATACTTCTCTAGATCCTAAGCTCCATATCGAGATGATTTGTTGTAAGGTGTTTAAAGTTCTTGGTTTTATTATGAGGGTATCATCGGACTTTAAGCTTAAAGATGTGATAAAAACACTCTACTGCGCATTAGTCCGCCCAATTTTAGAATATGGGTCTATCATCTGAAATCCGCATACAGCTACGGATNGGGTCTATCATCTGGAATCCGCATACAGCTACGGATTCCTACTTGATTGAAAGAGTACAGCGTAGATTTCTGCGGTTTGCTGGCTTTGTATTAAAAATTCCTCATCCCGACCACGAATATGAACCCATTTCTCAACACCTAAATCTAAATTCACTAGCTGATCGCCGTAATGTATTAGATACTAAGTTTTTAGAAAATTTGCTTAATGGTAAAGTGGACTCTCCATCTATTTTATATTTAATCAATTTCAAAGTTCCTCGAAGACAGTCAAGATATCATTCATCATTTTTCATCCCTTTCTGCAACACCAATTATGTGTCTAATGAGCCAATAAGACGCCTGATGAAAAATGCCAATGAGAACCCCTCTTTCAATATTATTTAAAAGTTACTCATACCACAAATATTGTATACTACTTCTAATTTTACAAATGTTCATGTTTTTTTTTCTTTTTATGTTTGCTCTATGTTTTACTTTTGTATATATATATATATATATAAATGTAAATAAAAAAATATTTTGTATCACAAGGGCTCAGCCCGTATAAATAAATAAATAAATAAATATAGTTTATGCAAATTCTAAAATAATTTATAATACGAGTCAACAGAAAAGAAAATATATTCTGTCCATCTTTATAAAGCACAAGAATGTACATAAAATATCTCAAGTAATATACAATATAATAAAATGAATTAATATTCAATTAATTATAAAATAAAAATATTTTTGAGATTTTTTTTCATACTATAATATATGCTTATAATTGTTAATTTTACATTTTGAGGTATTTTTCATATGTCCCGTTTGCCTTGTAAAGGTTTAATTCAATTTTATTATTTAAAATAACAAAATTCGTATTAAATATTTGTGTTTTTGGATGAAAGGAGGACTAATTCTTAATATTAATTATTAGTTGCCCAAGAGGGACTTGCCAAACGTAGATTAGATGGTACCAAAAAGACCAAAAAGTTTTATTTCTTATAGTCTTAGTGTATATGATAGAAACTTTTGGTTTTATGTTACGATTTGTCTCAATTATTATAAAGAATTTTTTATTTATTTATCATTAAATGTTTATGTATTCTATTAGTTAATACATATTTTTATATGTTAAGATTTTTAAATGAAAATTTTTGTCAAATTTTTATTTTAAATATCCCAGTAAAATATTTGTAGAGTAAGAAAAATGTATGAAATTATAGAAATAAAAATAATAATGAACTGTTCCCACTTCATTTTTATTTGAAAAACCTCCTTAGTATAACTCTAACTTGAATAAGACTTAACATTTCAAAAACTTTTTATTCGTAGTATTTTTCTTAGCTATTAATATTAAAAAAAAACCCAGCACAGTGGGGACGTGGAATAGTTGGGTCCAGTATAGATTTAATCTGACAATGATTTAAATTACTATCATTAAAAACGCTTCAATGCAAATCTGTAGATAGTGTTTAATTCTAAGAAATTGGTAAACAATTACAAAAGCAAAATGAACTCCTTTTTTTTTATTTATAACATGATTAGTAATTTTTAGATTCAAAAGTATAATATATAATTATATAATAATCAATTTTTTAAATATATATTATATAATTTTTATAATTAATTGCTTTCAAATTATTATTGATTTTGATTATTAATATGTTAAAAGTAATTACTTTTAATCTAATTTTTTTTTGCTCTTTAAAGTGAAAGTTTATCATAAAAAAAAATGAATTTTCTACCATAACTTTTAGCTCAACTTGCAAGTTTCACATTAGCATAATTAAACAGAAAAAAAATGGTATTGTTAAAATTAATATACACTCATAAAATTTTATAATTACTATTTACAGTAAATTTATTAGTAAAGCTCGATTTTTTTGCATTTTTATTGTATCAGATCACTTAAATAGAAATCATAGTAATTATTTCTAATTAACTTTTGATGTTTAAAAAGATTCTACAATTGAATATGCAGAACTGAATTAATTTAAATGATTTACTTTAACTAAAAAAACCAATGAAAAAAAAGTTGTTAAAAAGATCTAATCAATTGACCGAATTATATATTTTGATTATAATTGTAAAAATAGATTGTTAAATTCAAGTGAAACTAAAAATCATTTTTTTTTTAGATATGTAATTTATATGTTATCAAAAAATTTGGAATATTAACAGTCTATAATATTTCAAAAATTGAAAAAAATCGGTTCGGTGAGAGCTGAGAAAAAGTGGTAACAGACACAAAAAAAAAAAA
>NW_026099573.1:29076000-29079620 GCF_025091365.1 Daktulosphaira vitifoliae
AAAAAAAAATTATGTTGATTTGTTGATTTTTGAAAAAGTTATGGAAGTTTTAAGAAAAAAAAGTGAAAAAAATGACAAAATTTGTCGATTTTTAAATTTGTAATTTTTTTGGATATTTCCCCCATTTGCGGGGAACGAGGGAAAATTTTTAAATTTTTAAGGGTAATGTCTTCAACTAGATACAATTTGTGATCTTTTGACGTATTGTTAAAAGAAATCGGTCCAGTGAGAGCTGAGAAAAAGTAGTGACAGACACAAAAAAAAAAATAAACACATCATGGTAAAATTAATACCTTCTCAGTTTCGCATCGAAGCTAAAAAAAAACACATCTTAGTAAAACCAATACCTTCTCAGCTTCGCATCGGAGCTAAAATTGACAATTTGAGCTAATTCAAATTTTAAAGTTACTTTTTCGACTTTAAAAAGCAAATTATTCTAAATAATAATATAAGCTTTAATTTAAAATTAAATAAAAGTATCAATTTTTCCCGTAATATTATCAAAAAATACATTAAAAATGCTTAACTTGTGTGCAAAATTGTTTTTTTTTAATTACCCCTGCGGGCAGGTTTAGAGTCAGATTTTCAAAAAAAATTATATCAAATGAAAGAAAAATATCTAAGGTTTCAATATAAAAAAATAATTTTAATTTGTTCATTTTTCAAAAAGTTATGGTAGTTTTAAGTATTAAAATATTTCATGTTAAACAGTGATTTTTACATAAAAATTACATTTTTCGTTAAATTCGACAGGCATTTGCACACAAAAGAAATTAGAATAAGTTCTACTTTTTACTCGTATTTTTAAAAATTTAAACCTCCCCTGTATAATTGATAATGGTCCGATTTATAAAAAAACGTATGTCGGATGAAAGATATATATATAATTTATTTAGAAACAAAAACTTGTATTGATTCATACATTTGTCAAAAAATTATAGTAATATAAAGTTGAAAAAATAAAATTTTAAATCGTAAATTTTAACACCAAAATTGCATATTTTTTAACTACGCCAACCATTTTCACATAGAAGATAAGTCGTCGGGACAAATTATTTTTTTTTAACTTATAGTTCATAACATTAGCTTTATTTTAACATATGTTTAAAGCTTAGAGTATTCCTAAAGCATTTTCAAAGATTAAATTTAAAAAGTTAAATTTTTGTGCAGAAGTTACTATTTTGAATCCCCACTGTGGGCATATTAAGGGTCAGATTTTCAAAATATTTATATCAAATGAAAGGCAAATATCTAAGGTTTCAATATAAAAAAAATCCAGCACAGTGAGATCGTGGCACAGTGGGGACGTAGCATAGTTAGGTGCAGTATAGATGTAATCTGATAGTAAAATCACTATCATAAGAAAAGCTTCTGTAGATAATGTTTAATTCTAAAAAATTGGTGGATAATTACAAAAGCAACATCAACTATTTCCTTAATTATATCCAGATTAGTAACTCTTAGATTCAAAAATATAAAATAAAATAATATATTATACAGGGTGATTTTTTTTATCATAACCAACTTTATTACTTACAGAGTAATAATAATTTAAAAAATTTTTTTTTGGTTTTCTTTAGTTACAGATTATTCTTGAATTAGGTAGCTAATTGGTTTTTTATGACATCGATATTAGCAGGCACAT
The DNA here is from genome assembly GCF_025091365.1 of Daktulosphaira vitifoliae. Taxonomy (NCBI): domain Eukaryota; kingdom Metazoa; phylum Arthropoda; class Insecta; order Hemiptera; family Phylloxeridae; genus Daktulosphaira; species Daktulosphaira vitifoliae. The sequence goes on from NW_026099573.1 coordinate 29,077,646, forward strand.
TGTTGTGAGTTCACCCGGTCACAACATCGGCGAGTTTATGGCACTGACAATTGGTCTGAGCGGCACGTCATTCTTGTGTATTATTGGGACTCCGTAAATTCTTGTTAGTCTTGGAACCGTCACTAGTAGTTCTTTTCGTTCTTTTTCGTCTAGAATGTCAAAAACAACAATAATAATCAAAAACAAAGTCGTCAACAAAACCATCAGCAAAAACAAGATACCGTAAACAACATGAGTCATAAACAGATATGATAAACAACCGATACGGTAAACAACTGATATGATAAACAACCAACGTATAAAAACAGACTGATAACAAGATAAGCCGCCAGTATGGTTTCAGCCACCGAGCAGTAACTATCGCTCCGAAGATGGAATTTGCAATGAGTCCGAAACGTCAGCAATCAACTGCAAACATGGATAAATCCTCAAGCTTTTCAAATAATATGACAATCCATGAAAGTTTCAACACATTCATAAAATCATAGTAATCATTTCTAATTAACTTTTGATGTTTAAAAAGATTCTACAATGGAAATATTCGGAATTTAAATAATTTTAATGATTTACTTTAACTAAAAGATCCAATAAAAAAAGTTGTTAAAAATATTTACTTAGTTTAGCGTATTATAAAATTTGTTTATAATTGTAAAAATCCATTGTTAAATTCAGGTGAAACTGAATATCATTTTTTTTTAAATTTATGATTTATATAGCCACATGTTACAAAAAAAAATTGTAATATAATAGACTGGTAGTAGCACACACAAATAGAGTTACTGAAAACTGGATAAATTCTCATACTATGATTTTTATTTAAGTGATCTATTATGATAAAAATGTAAAAAAAAATAGAACTATTATGATAAATTTACTGTAAATAGTAATTATAAAATTTTCTGATTGCATATTTATCTTAACAATTTCATTTATTTCTATTTAATAATGTCAATTTAAAACTTGCAAGTTGAGCTAAAAGTTATGGTAATAAATAAACTTTTTTTTTATTATAAACTTTCATTTTAAAGGACGAAATAAAGAAGGTTAAAAATTATTACTTTTAACATATTAAAAATCTATATCAATAATAATTTGAAAACAATTCAATATAATAATTATACAGGTGATTTTTTTTATCATAACCAACTCAATTACTTGCAAAATATATATAATTTAAACATTTTTTTATTTGGTTTTCTTTAGTTACACATTATTCTTGAATTATTAACTATTTAAAACTTTATATGTTCATCTTATAAGCCTGGTAAGGATGTCAACTTTGTAATTTTTAAATGGGAACACATATTTTTAATTTAATAAAATGTTTGAATTTTTAATTCAACAGTAAATGGCATTTGAATTTTTAGTTTAACTTTTTTTGTTTATTAGATATAAACATTTAAAGTTTCAAATTTTTGAGTTAATAGACATGTATAATATACAAGAGATTATAAATACAGATAGCTAATTGGACTTTTATGACATTGCTGTGACAGATTGTTGACAGAAGTCACGGATTGTTTATTATCAATTATGATTATCAATAGATATAATTTCTGTATTATCAGTTAGTGTATTTATTAACTCACAACAATGTGCCTGCTAATATCGATGTCATAAAAAACCAATTAGCTACCTAATTCAAGAATAATCTGTAACTAAAAATATTTACTCAGTTTAGCGTATTATAAAATTTGTTTATAATTGTAAAAATCCATTGTAAAATTCAGGTGAAACTGAATATCATTTTTTAGCTTCGATGCGAAGCTGAGAAGGTATTGGTTTTACTATGATGTGTTTTTTTTTGTGTCTGTTACCACTTTTTCTCAGCTCTCACCGAACGGATTTCTTTCAACGATACGTCAAAAGATCACAAATCGTATCTAGTCGAAGACATTACCCTTCAAAATTGAAAAAATTTCCCTCGTTCCCCGTAAATGGGGGAAACCTCCAAAAAAATTACAAATTTAAAAAT
>NW_026099573.1:29081223-29082426 GCF_025091365.1 Daktulosphaira vitifoliae
AAAAAAAAAATTTGTCCCGACGATCTATCTTCTATACGCAAATGGCTACCATATTGAAAAATATACTATTTTTGTATGATAATTATGGGTTTTGTATTTTATTTTAATAGAAGTTGATGTTGCTTTTGCAATTATCCATCAATTTTTTAAAATTAAACACTATCTACAGATTTGCATCGAAGCGTTTCTTATGATAGTGATTTTAATCACTGTCAGATTAAATCTATACTGGACCCTACTATGCAATGTCTCCACTATGCCGCGACCCCACTGTGCTACAGTTTTAAAAAAATATAATTTTTTTTTATGTAGATGTTTAATGTCTTTACCTATCATTTGGTATATTTTTTTTGTAAATTTGACCTTTTTTCTGCCCACAGGGGGGGGATTTAAAATGACAACTTTTTCACAAAAAATTAACTTTTTCAACTTAACTTTTGAAAATGTTCCGGAAGGTCTGACACTTTTATATATATCTTAAATTAAAGCTAATGTAATATACTTTAATTTGAAAAAAAAAAATTTGACCTCTGGACTTGTCTTCACGGCGAAAATGGCTACCGAATGCTATTTTCGTGTGAAAATTCTCGATTTTATTATTTATATTATATTTAACTTTATAATGCTATAACTTATTGAAAAGTTTATGGATCCACACAATTTTTTTATGAGAAATAATATTTTTTAATAAACCCTTTTTCATTCGACATACTTTATCTTAATCGAGATATTAATAAGGAACCAGCAGATCAAGTAGCTTTTGGAATAAAACACCAATTTTTTTTAAATTAAACACTATCTAAAGATTTGCATCGAAGCGTTTATTTTTGATAGTGATTTTAATCACTGTCAGATATCATTATACTTGATCCAACTATACCACGTCACAACTGTGCCGCGACCCCCCTGTGCTGGGTTTTTTTTAATTTATGATTTATATAGCCACATGTTACAAAAAAAAATTGTAATATTATAGACTGGTAGTAGCACACACAAATAGAGTTAAAAAATTAATAAATTACAAAGTAAAATTATTTACTTTTGTAGTTGAATACTTTTATTATATCAAAACAAATTCGACAATAAATACATTAAGAATATTAAAAATTAATGATTTTAATTGTTTGTATGGACAAATCTGGTTAAGCTACTTTTTATTTGAATAAGGAATATTTTTTTGATTTTTAAGAGTAATAACTTAAA
>NW_026099573.1:29083527-29134810 GCF_025091365.1 Daktulosphaira vitifoliae
CGAAAATTAGCGATTTTTAAATTTGTAATTTTTTTGGATATTTCCCCCATTTGCGGGGAACGAGGGAATTTTTTTCAATTTTTAAGGGTAATGTCTTCAACTAGATACGATTTGTGATCTTTTGACGTATTTTTGAAAGAAATCGGTCCTATGAGAGCTGAGAAAAAGTGGCAACAGACATAAAAAAAAAAAAAAACACATCATAGTAAAATTAATACCTTCTCCGCTTCGCATCGAAGCTAATATTAGAAATTAATGATTTTAATTGTTTGTATGGAAAAAGCTGGTTAAGCTACTTATTTTTGATTAAGGAATTTTTTTCAATTTTTAATAGTAATATCTTCAACTAAATACGAATTGTAATCATTTAACGTATCATTGAAAAAAGTAGGTCAATTAAGGGTTGGCAAAATAAATCGTAGCCACAAAAAAAACCACATAGTAAAATAATTGAATCGTTGTTAATTATATTTATATTGATATTATTTTATAAAAATGTTTAATAACCTGATTTTGTAAAAAGGGCTAAGCCCGTTAAATTTATAAATAAATAATATTAACATGATTAAGAAATTTCTTCTCACAAGAGGAGTCTATAGTGATGGGATCTTGATATTTATTGAAGTTATTGAATATAAATGAGATAAAAATCAAATGATTTGAAAATTTTTTTCTAACTCAAAAAAATGCAAAATATAAATATAGGTGGATTTGAACTTCGTACCCTTAGAGTGAGAGACACGAGTGTTGCCTATTCGGCAACTGTTCGTTACTTTCGTCTCATGATAAAATTGGTAATTTAAGCTAACTCAAATTTAAAAATTACTTTTTCGACTTTAAAAAAGTAAAAAAATTTTAATAAGTTTATGTCTTAAGAACTTTATTCTATGTCAATTAAATTATATAATATTCATCAAAGTCAGTGTATTCCCTTTGTAACATATTTTAAAATAATATATCATACAAAACCCAAAATTTTAATACAAAAATAGCATATTTTTGAATACGGTAGACATTTTCACCAAAAAGAAAATGTATATTTCGAATTTTTTTTTTTCTTAGCAAAATATATAGTATAAGCTTTAATTTAAGATTAAATAAAACTGTGAATATTTCCGGAACATTTTCAAAAGTTAAGTTGAAAAATTTAGTTTTTGTAAAAAAGTTGCTATTTTAAATCCCCCCAGTGAGCAGGTTAAGTGTTAGATTTTCAAAAAAATGATATCAAATGAAAGGGAAATATCTAAGGTTTTAGTATAACAAAAATTATGTTGATTTGTTGATTTTTAAAAAAGTTATGGAAGTTTTAAGAAAAAAAAGTGAAAAAAATGACAAAATTTACCGATTTTTAAATTTGTAATTTTTTTGGAGATTTCTCCCATTTATGGGAAACGAGGGAAAATTTTTCAATTTTTGAGGATAATGTCTTCGACTAGATACGATTTGTGATCTTTTGACGTATCGTCGAAAGAAATCCGTTCGATGAAAGCTGAGAAAAACTATAAACAGACATAAAAAAAAACACATCGTGGTAAATTAATACCTTCTCAGCTTAGCATCGAAGCTAAAACTTGATAGAATTATAAGCAACACTTGTAATCTAATCATTATGAAAATTATATAAATGAATGCTCTTAATAGTTATTAATAACATAACATTGTTGTTTTTAAACTATGTGAGCGAATATCAAACCAAAATAAAATACAAAATGTAACAGGTCCGATAACATCGATTACAACGCGGTGTTCTGTGATGATATTAACAGATATATGATGTTGATATAGTCACATATACAACATATAAATGTGTCGTGTAATGGACGTCTCATATACATTGGAAATGAATAATTAATATTTAACATCACATAAGAGTCAAATTCGGGACTTATTAGCGGTATTATATTTTAATTCGTTGTAGAAGTTGCAAAAGTTGAAATTTGTGATGTAAAATAAATTTTATTCAAAATAGATGTGATTTTGAAATACAACATAGCAATTACTTCAAAAAATCGATGAAATGCACCAAGCGGTGTTGTCTAGTGAGGGTAAATTGTTATTTCAACTTAAATGTATGAATATAGTGGAGTGTTTTATGTGGAGGTTAATAAGTTTCGTTGATGCGATGTAGAAATTAAATTAAATGTGACTTCCAATAAAATATTGATTTAATTTCTAAGAATTTGCATTTAGTTTACACGTGTATCCTATTTAAAATAGAACAAACCATACTTATTATTCGATCACGTAGGAATGTATAACACCTAAATAATATTTTCATAATAAAAGGCGGGAAACCCTGTCATTGACATTTTTCTGTTAGAGATAATGTCGTGCATTTCAAATAAAAATTGATTGATGTATGAATTGAATGCATTTCATGTGTTCATTGAAGATGCAAATTATTTTTAATTAATAATAATAATTATAGTTAGTAATAATACTAATTATCATGTCTAATAAACAAGTAAGGGAACACATATTACTCATTTTTTTTTTGTGTAATTTGTATGGTATTATACTTATATTCCTAAAACTTCAGTTATTTAATTATTGTTTCCTAAATTTTTATGAAGATTCATAGGCGCAATCATTTATAACTTGCATGTTTTCAGTTGGTTGTACAAAAAAGAACCTACTCTACCCTATTAGCACTAGATATCCCAAGAGACACTACAGGACTTCTCAAAGGTAGTTTTTAACTATAGAATCTATAGTGATATGTATCCATTGTATGGATAATAGTGTTCAAAGGTAGGAAACCGTTTTTATTTTCTCATTGTTTGTAATAATTGACATGTTTCATTAATTACTGAATAGTGTATTAATATACAGGGTGTTCAGTAAGTTAGGAAACAGTTAAATTGTTACAAACAATGAGTACAATAGAAATTTGTTTCCTTATTTACTGAACACTCTGTATATATATATATATATATCTAATCTTCCTGTATGATATAAACATACAGTTTTTTTATTATAACTAAAGATTTTACTAGACAGTAATGAATGGAATGATAACTTTTTTTGTTTTCATTAATTATTTGTACTTATAATAAAAATTTGGTTCTCTAGTGAATCTTAGGTTTTTTTTTTGAAGAAAATAAGTTTTCTGTAGTACTTTCAAATTTAATAACCCAATTGGGTAATATATTATTTTGCCAATGGCAAAAAAAAAAATAATTTAATTAGTTTAAAAATTAATTATTTTAATATTTTTTTAGTTATATATNGGATTGTACATTAAACATAATATTTATATTATGATAAAATTATTATTAAAAAAACTATTTAAATAATGTTTTTAAAGTTTTAAATTTTACTTAACATCCTATTAGTTATCTGAAATCTCTAAATACTTAAATTCTGATTGATTTATTTTCAGATGTTGTTAGAAATAATTTTAAAACAACAGATATATTGTTTGAAATTCTAGTAAAAAAGTGGTTTAGGTACGGCATCCAAAGTTATAGAAGGGATTTACTTAAAATATTAAGTAAATATATTTAAAAAAATACTTTCCATTTGGGTTGGATTAGACTTTGATTTTTAAACATTTTTAGGATTAAATAATTGTTATTATTTTATATTTATTTATAAATATTTAAAAAATGTAAGATCTAGTTAGAAAACACTAATTATATATTAAATAATTTTTATTAGTTTAATTTACTGAATTATCCAGAATGTTAAAACCATTTTTTATTAACAGAATAATTAAATAAATATTATTTATTCTATATTAAACATTATTATATTATTAAGAAAATATTCTTAGTTCTATTAATAAATTTAAATTATTTACTATTTTATTACAATATTAGAAATTTGAAGTTACTGGATATTAGTTTTACTAAATTTGCAAAGTATATTACCATAAAATAAAATAATATCAAAAAATTATTCACTAGCCTATATATAAGTTTTATTTTTAATAAAACCAATAAAAATTATTTCGAAACAAAATTTTAATTGCTATGTTCAAGATGAAATATTAAATGCTAGTAAAAGTTTAGTGATCCTTTTAATGTTAACAATTCTTCTGAAGATTTAAACAGATTAAAATCGACAGATTTTAAATTAATATTCTTTTGAATAATGCATGATGATGATTATGCTCTACCCCATATTGTTGTACTTTTTGGTATATTAATACTTAATACATTTTTAGAGAAAGGGATGTATCATATTTTCTACATAATAGTATTATGTAGTTAAGTATTAATAAGTATTGAAATTTAGTTCTGAAATTATGATTTATTTTTAAGTTTATTACATACAAGTAATTTAAACATACAATATGTACTACTATTCTCTATTTTATACTTGAAGTATGTACTTTACTCTTTTCTAACATAATAGCTAAAAAAAGCAATTACTCTATTTTAAATTTGTATTGTTAAATTTTTTTAAGATAAAAAAATTATATTAATGTAAATCAATTTAAATCTTATATTTAAATATTAATTTAATTTGAATAATTATTTATAATTGATACTAATTGGAAGTAAGAAATTATGTATGACTGCCGGAAGCTTGATAGGAAAACTCTCAATAGGATGAAGAGTGACCTATTGTCACTATTATCTGTTTTTACGGCATTGGCATATTTTTCCCCTAATTTTTAAGTTTTTAACAGGAAACTTTTAATATTGATTTTAACATACAATAATAAAGCAATATTTAATATACTATTTCGAAAAATTAAACATTTTAATAATATTTAGTAAAGTCAGTAATTCTTGTAGACACAACATCAAGTTCATTTATAGTTAAAATATTAATAAACCTATTTGAATGTTTCTACATCATTCTGAAATTATTTAGATTTTAAGCTACGAATTTTTCCTTCATGCCTACATGATATTATTACATATTATTGATTGAAATTCAATCAATTTTACAATAAAATTTAATTTTTTTTTAGTAAAATTGTTCTCAAAAGTTTTGATTAATGAAAATTTTATTAATTGATTTTTATTTTTTATATAAATTATGAATAGTATTTTATTTTGTTAAAAATAAAATTTATATATATATATAACTAAAAAAAAACGTTAACACATAAATGCAGTCTATTTTTACTTTGTTCTTTTAAATCTGTGATGAAATTGAAGTCATTTGAAAAACTCATATATAAACAATTTCTAGGAGATTTTGTACTACTTAGCTTTCTTATTAACTCCATAGCTTTTAAAAAATTTCCTTATTAACACTACTTTTTGGTTTAGCTCTATTGTTATCTTAGTTTAATGATTTGGTTGAAAAATATACATGATGTACAATATAATTATGTTCAATTTTGATCAATAATTAATGAGCATAGATTCTTTGTAGTGTAGAGGCATATTTAAAGGTAAATTATACGGTAGACCCTAAATAATTTTATAGTAAAGGTTTTCTTATGTAAAATTCCCCTAGACTAAAACTATTATACTATTATAAGTAAGAAATTTGAAAAGTTAAATATAATTATTTATAAACGCATTTATTATTTTTGAAATTTTACAAGAATTGGTGGCTATGTTTTATACATGTAGCTGAAACGAATCCAACATAGTAGACCTTTATAAAGACATATATAACCTCTTTGTAATATTATCAATATTCTAATTGATATGTTAAAAAATACAGTGTATGACAGTGCACTGTATCATTTACGGGTTAACTTGCTAATAAAATAATAAATTATCTAATTTAGAGGGATAAAATACGGATTGTACAGTCCGTGAGCCGGACGGTCAGGGGCTGCAGTTATACTGTATAATAGCTACTGATGTATATGCTATTGCCAGTCTTTATAACTAATTGCCATTAGTTATATAAATATAACTAATATCACAAAAACAGCACCGTAAAATATTATTTGAAAATTTTGAAAAAAATCCGATGTGTTTTTCACTTGTTTTTTGTCTGTCGGGTGATACACGGCCTCGAGACTAGGAAGTATGTCGCCGGAACAAACAAGTTTTTTGTAAACGTTGCCTGACAGTTGATGAGACAGTTCACGTTGGCCCTTTAACTGCGATGGAGCTGTACGAATGTACTTTATGTGAATATTCGCTCGTCTGTTCCGTGCGTAGAATGTACGTTTTCCGTAGAACCCATGTAATGAACGATTACTGTTCCGTTAACTTACTGGCTGTTGTTAATGTAATATACATAATGTATATAATCTTCGCTGTCTCTGCTCGTGTAGATTTGTTTTAATAAGATTATTTTCAATTTTATAGGCTAGTTAAATATGTATGTTGCCATTAACAAAAAATAAAGTTTAAGCCCTTCTAAGTTATAAGGGATAATTTTTAAAAGTAATTATTAGATGATAAATCAAGAAATTAAATTTTTTTTTTGCAATATTGTATTTATTTTACGAGTAATCAAGTGGTTCATGATAAACCGATCATTCTGTATACAGATAATAATAATAATAAAATAACTTTGAGTTTCAAATATAGACAATAATTTTTAATGCACAAAAGTAAATCTTCACAAATATATCTAATCAATTTCTTTCCTTTTATAATAAGTAAAACAAATTAAAAATAAAACAATTATCAATAAAAGATGTACCAGTATATATTGATGTTAATAATATTGTAAATAAGTAAACGTGTTTATTAACAATAAAAACAATATACGATTTAAAATCAATATATATATATTAAATTATTAATGAATAATATATTCGGTTCACTGTCTTCAATAAAAAAAAGTCATATTTTAATGTTTACTACACTATAAGAAAATAAAAATTGTTTTATTCCTACTGACCATCCTTTGAAAGTGGACTTTATTTATTTTTTAATATAAGGACACATTTTTATTTCAACATATGGGAGTATAATATAGTATATTTTCTTTAAAGCAGGAAGTAAAACATTTTATTTAACATCTTAATGTTTTCTATAACTGTTACATAATTGTAAGATACTATATTAGATAAATCTAAGTAAAGCTATAAGAATATTCTATAATATACAACTTGTAATATACAACTTTGTTGTATCTCCAATTGACATTGATACAACAGGTTTAAAATATTTTATGTGATTATTTTGTAAAAAAAGCACTTTTTTCGTTATTTAAGCTAATAAGTAGTTCAATTTTTAGTATTCATAAAAAATATCATAACAAAGACACATATGGATACACAAGCATAGGGTATTTTAATAAAAAAACTAATTAAAATATGTGTAAATTCAAAATATAATAATTTTTAACAACGTTGTTTCTGATTTGGGCATGAATAATGTAATAGAACTTAATTATAACAAATAGTTTCTTAATAAATTACGACCTAAAAAAAGTATACAATTTTTTTTTTAATTGTGTAAGTATATATCAGGTGAGAACATGGGTTCATTAGTGTTATTAATTAACTACGTTTATTTGTAGTTAAGACTAAACGCTTAATTCTATACCTATATAAATACGTGTAGATTTCATTTAATGTTATTTGAGCTCATTTCAGGTGGATGGAAGATTGTTGTCATGCGACAGCGAGGCGAACACGCCGCAGCGGACGGGCAATAGCTATATGCCATCGGTACTTATTATAATATATCTACCGTATTTAAATATATATAATTAACCCATCCCGACCATAATGTATCCCCAACAAATTATATTATGTGTATTATAATTTTCTGGAACTTTTTGGAATATATTGGAAGTTTTTGGAAGTCCGTGGTGGACGGTCCGTCTTTTAGGCCGTCCCTAATTTAGAAAATAACTGTCCGATTTCAACTTTCAATTTATTATTTCGGAAGTTATAGCTATTTTAAAATATTGTGTGGAGGTGAAGTATGGGTTATGTTATTTTTATCATAACTTATTATTCTGCCATGTTCTTCCTCCACTTAATATTTAAAAATGTTATTAACTACTGAGGTAATTTTTTAAAACTCATTTTTGATTAATCATTTTCTTAGTTATCTAATTTTCTTTTTTATTAGATAGTTAAATATGTATGTTGTTGTTCAAAATAACGTTGACACATTATAAGTAATGAATTAAAAAAAACTTTACAATTAATAAATCAAGTAATATATAAAATTAAAAAATACCGAAAATAATTTTTGTACATCATCATTTCAAGAGTAATCGAATGGACTAATATTAAAAGAATTAGTTTGTATACAACAACAACCTATATATTTTTATATCTCCGTAAAAATTTGCTATACTAAATTCAATATAAATTCTGTACTAAATTTAATTAGTATATTAAATATTTATTCATGTATCATACTTATAAATCATTCAGTTTAAATTTCAAATAAATGAAAAAAAATGATCCCTTCATTGTAGTTTCCCATTTATATGGTATTTTAAATTAAAGTATAAAAGTATGTTGGATAAAAGATATTTTATATACCACAAAAAATAATTGTAATAATTCATAGCTAAATCTAGTTATTATATAAACTATAATTTTTAACTCAATGATAAAGATATTTGATAACATCAGTGTGTGATTTTCCGTATAAATTATATGCATAAAATTATGTTTGGTTAGAAGTTGATAGTAGGACTAGTCAGTTTATACTTACTGTATGAGTTGTACGACAATGATTGTTATAGCAGTCAAAAAATCCTTAGCAGTTAAACAAGTTAGTAGAGTAATAAATTTATACAACTTGTATATCATCTTTTATTTTATAATCTAGTGAAATATAACTCATTACTAGTCTATAATACTAATTATTACATTAATAGAAGTGAATAATTTTTAACACATGACTTCAAATACAAAACTGTATGAACATCTCGTCATATTTTATTTTAAATAATCTATATTTAAGTAGCATTAGTTTTGTCAATATAGTTAGGTTTTTCTTATTATGTAATATCTACATTAACAGGCCGAAAGAACGTGAGTACAACATAATACATGTTTAGTTTTTTCACATTATAGTATAAGAAACAATCAACCATCGCGCACTGTCTATTTTTATGTTTAACATTTTTCCAGTTAGCATTAATTATTAAGTAAATTTCTAAATCGCAAATAACAGTTTTTTTGTCATAAAACGTCATTATAAAATAAAATTTTACTATTAACCATATTTAACACTAACCATTCAATTCTCTCGAAATAATAATTTTTTGTGATTTTTTTTTTGGCTTTTGTTAGTTACATATGTTCTTCATTTATCTGTCATGAAATATTTTTTATATGCATCCCTTATGTTTTATATGGGTGTTAGTTTAATTTTTTAAATGGAATCATATATATTTTACTAGCGAATAAAATAGAAAACTATTTAATTAAGATAATGACTGGTCAATAATAATTTTTGGACCGGTTTTTCAAAAGTTATCAACATTTATACACCTAGGCGGGAAGAGAAGTGAGGCCAAGGAATGTCTAATGATAAAAATAGCAGCACCCACTCCCTCACCTGCAGTCATTACTTTAAATTGGTAATAACTTCTGAGATACTGGTCCAAAAGTTTTTGTCGATAGTATCTGCAACGGAGAGAATTGCAGCTTAAACTTTGTAAATATTACGTCGTGTATAAAAATTATGTACTTTATTATTTCTTAAATGATGAACACTTCTTCAATAATTAATTCAATTAAATGACACGAAAAAAAAAAATTGAATAAAAACAACAAAATGAACCATTATACTATAATATATACATTACTTAAGTCAGGTTGATTCTTTAGATATTAACCTGTGCTTTTATTAAAACACAAATTAAATTGAGTAATATTTAAATAGTTTGTAATTGGTAGGACGAAATGCCTTTTCTGTTGTAGTCACTTTTACATATATAACAACCTTTTTGTGTTGATCATCTATTTCAAATACTAATTAAATAATTATTATTTTTGAATATAAATATTTAATTTGTAAGTCAATGTATTTTTTTTAAAAATACGTTTTTAAATTGAAAATTGTACATCTATTGTTTTATAAAAAAAATGGTTTAAACTATTTGAAAATTTAAAACATTAATACCTTTGCGTAATAGATCCGTAAACTTGCATTGAAATATCATTAATTTAGAGTAATAACTCAAGTATAGAAAAAAGTAAAATAATAACTTTTTGAACAAATAAAGATCATTGTGGATTTTTTTAAACATTTATTTTCTATTCTCTAAAGCAAATAAAATAAAATAAGATTTATCAATATTTATGTTCAATTATCTCAAAATTAATTTTTCGTTACTTTGATCTCTCAGGTCTGAGTGCCTCATACATATTTATTATATACAAGAGTTATAATATAATAATTGCATTTAACTGAAAAGAGAACAGTTTCATTTCTTGTTTAGAATTCACACGCTTGCACTAATGCGAATTTATTTGTTGATTATTTGATGCTTATACAACAAAATGACTCATTTATATAATACTAGAGAAGATAAGAAAACAGTATTCTTTGGATCTGTATTTATTCGTATTTTATTGATAACTATGTATGTGATTCAATACAAAAAATAATAAATGGAAACACAGTGTTAATTATTCATGAACAAATAGTTTCAACAAAATTCTAGACAATCTTATTAATTAAAAATTTTTTTAAATTAAAAATATTTTTCAGTTATGAAATGTTTAAACGGTTATTATGTGTTTTTGATTTATGTCCAACTACATTTAGTAAATAAAAATAATAAAATAAAATCGAATGAATCTACAAAATTATTCATTGATCTTAACCCCCACCCTATACAGTTTTAGGTGGAGCAGTTTACCAATCTTAAGTATAAATACAGTGCTCTTATATGTTTATTAAAGAGGGAAGATCAACTTACAACGTTTACTTCTAGATAACATTTTATGTTGAGTATAAATTCTTAATATAATATTCTGTATTATCATTTGCAAATGATTAGTTTTATTAGATAATTATTAGTTATATCAAATTAGTTTAAAAAGTATAGGTATTTTAGGTACTTAATTAGCAAATATGAAGAAATGGAGAAGTCTACCTATATTAAAACTCGTAAGTACAAACAATATTTTTCTATTATAACAAGGTATTGGGTTTATGTTTACTTTTTTATAGTCATTTACCACATGTGCAATGAGTATTCATCAATTTATCATCGGAGGAGTATTAATATTCTCTGGTATACTTTTTGAAAAACTTAGAGACCCATCGTCAACATTAACACTTACTACGGAGCAAACATCATGGATTGGTAGCTAAATTTAACTTTGAGAAAGATAATTTTTTAATTTTATTATCACTGACATACATTTTTTAACTGAATAAATTGTTATTGCTCTGGTAATACTCCTTATGTATTCCATAATTGTGTTGATATAACAAACATATTTAAATGCATATTTAAATATTTTTTATTAGTTTAATATGTATAATTATCAATTACTTAGACTTAAAATGTGAAAATAATTAGATAATTCTAATAATTAATTATAATTTTCCACGTAGTTATGAGTTTAAGTTTCTCATAAATTATACTATGACAATTTCGCCCACACAGTGGTTATTATAATCCACTATAACTGCTTTAACATTATTCACTGTAGGATCAAATAAAAAGTAATTGTCAAAAAAAAAAATTATAATTTATCGTTTGTAATAAACTGGTTTTTATATTCAAAACAGCGTAACAAGATAATATTTATGTTTGGATATTTGCCAAACATTTTATCTACTTCCACAGCTTTCATTTAAGTAGTAATGATGCTATTTTATTTCAATATTTGGTTTTTGTAATAATTTTTTAGCTACTAATATTTGAATATTTTATTGTGAAGTATTAATAATAAATTATGTCACTTCTTCAAAACTAAGGATGTTACTAAAATTTCAACCGAAAAATATACCCTTAATATTCTTGTATTGATAGACGATTGTACTTGGAAAAAAAATTGGTTAGTTTGGATTCAGAAACTTAATAAATTTACGACGATTAATGTTTTAAATATAAACTTTACTTAGGTTGTTAATTAAAATTGTCTACATGTAAAATCAATATTTTTTTATTATTTGAAAAAATTAACCTATAAATGTACCAGCTACACCAGTTTAATAATAACAAATGATACTATTATGCAGTATTGTATAATAAATTATATAATTAACTTTTTGTATTTTTATATGATTAATAGCTAGTTTGCCTAACTTGATGTGTCCAGTTGGCTCGTTAATAACGGGAATTCTAGCAGATAAAATTGGCAGAAGAAAGGCTTTACAAACTTCTTTCATACCAATGATTGCTAGTTGGGCCATTCTAGGATTTTATGATAGCTACAATTCCATTATAATAGCTCGGATGTTAGTTGGATACACAGAAGGTATTATTATAAAAATTATGATTTATTACTTAACATTTCTTAATGAACAATTTTATTAGAAAATTATTCATCTAGACTAATTTTTCCAAAATAATCATTTTCCCATAAGTATCATGAAATTTTAACCATATTGATGAACTATAAAATGAAAAAATGACGCAACATTAATACATTTACATTGCATCATTTATTCATATAATAAACGTATTATTATAGATTTTGTTTCATAAATTAAATTTCTTTAATTTTATCACATTTCTATTTAAATAATAAATAATTTAAATAATTTCAATATCATAGTGTTAAACTATTTTTATTTGTTTTAAAAGAGGGTTGATTGATTTTTAACAGTTATACTGTTTTATATTTATATTTCTATACAAAGTTAACATTAAAAAATGTGAACTATTTTATTTATCAAGCTTGACATTACCATTACTGAAGGTGTATGCGAGATTTTATATATTCCTATTTACAAATTCATGATAGATAAAATTTAATTTAACCCATAGGTCTCTAAAGGTACTGATAACACCGCTACTTTTACATTACTTACAGTTATTAATTTCTTTAAGTTGATAGAGGTCAGATTTGAAGTAATTAAACTACAATAATAATTTATCGAAAAAAAGGTAAATCATCAAATGAAAATTAGTTAACTTCAAACTTAAAAATTTTAATGTCATTGTATAATATATAACATAACTAACTAAAAAAAACTATAAATGTAAATAAAGAAGCATAAATATTTTAAATCTGACAGCATTAAATATCGTAAATTGCATTAGTATATGTTTTATTTAAAATATGCTTTTCAAATTTCAATATTATTTAAATGTTTAAATATTAATATTGTTGCTCCACTTTTAAGATATTTGATTAGAGCTATTATATTAAGAAAACTTGTTAAAAACCCAATAAAAAAAAATTAGTTCAAATTATACTGATTATTATTATTGCTGTAATTAGTGCAATCAATTTATTTAAATATACACAATTACGTCTGTTTTAGAAGATAAAAGAACTTATACCTATCAATAAAATATTTACCACCGAACAAAAAATTGAAAATCATTTGATCTGAATGCTATTCAATGGTAGCTTAATAAAAGTTTAACGTTTAACGTAGCACCTTTAAAATGTAGCATCATTAATAAACAATTTTTTGTTTGGAACTTAGCGATGCTCTTTTATTATCTCAAACACTACATCTTGTTAATACCTTTATTTTAATTATGTGTTAGGCAGTCAAAGATGATTCTTAACCAAAATATATAGTATTTAATAATATTTAAGAAATTTTTTATTCATTGTTATATTTAAACTAATATAATTTTTTTAATGTATTATACTGCACTCTTTGTTCCTCTGCGGGACGTTAGTTTTTAATAAATTTATTATTCAAATTATTAATTATTTTATTACTTAAAGTACACATTTTTTCATCTTATTAAAAATATTACACTCTTATTAAAATATAATAACGCATGATTAATTGTATAACTTCATCTTTTATTATTGAAAATGGTATTATTCGCGTTGGAGGTCGCCTGCATTTTCGACCGTTCCAGTAAACACATGACATCACATTTTACTACTTATATCATGCATGTAAACTACCTTATTAATAAGTCATATTTAATATTATGTTTTATCATTTTAGTCTTCAATTAATTTGATCAATATTCTAACGGCAATATACTGGATATCTCGTCGTTCGACCATACGAAAAGTTTTGATCTATGTATTATGTTAATTGCATTCGACTACAACTCGCTAAAGCAGATTTAAAAAAAAAATTTTCTTAGCCAATAATCACTTAACTAAACTTAACCAAAACTATCTAACTTTAAATTTGTATACGACTTTTAAAACATAACGGCCAACATACACCGGTCATAGATAACAGAATCTGGCCGGTGGAGAAGATGGTTGTGTTATGAACTTATCGCACCTATGCCGTCATTCAAACTTTGCACTTAGCACAAACAATTATACTAGACAGATACTACTAGTTCAACTTGAAAAAAGATAAATTAAACTCTTTTTTTCCCCCATACAGAGTTAACCAGATCTAAGTGACAACCATTATAGCATTTGATCCAGTTATCATCGTATAATTTATTTTAAATAATTATTGCCCTTTTAATCTATGTTTTTGAAGCATTTTTTTTATTATTTATAATTAATAAGGAATAAAGTAAAAATACAATTTTTTATTTTTTTCAAAATTTCAAAGTAGTCATTTTTTAGCCCTTACAAAAAAATTTTAATGTTTCGATAGCAATGTTAAGATAAGTACTCATTGAGTTGCAAGCATTTAAATACATTGAGTAGATATGTAGTTCAGCTCGTACTGGTGTATATTTATAACGCCAACTCCACCTGCGTTACATATCCATTCTATGTGTTAAATTGTTTGCAATGAGTACTTGTCCTAAACTTGTTATTGAACCATCAAAATATTTTGTAAGAAAAGGCCTAAAAAATGACTATTTTTAAATTTTGAAAAAAAAACCCAGCACAGTGGGGGGTCGTGGCATAGTTGGGTCCAGTATAGATGATATCTGACAGTGATTAAAATCACTATCATAAAGAACGCTTCGATGCAAATCTGTAAATAGTGTTTAATTTAAATAAAAAGTTTGTCAAAAAAGTAGGTCAAGTGAGAGCTGAAAAAATAAATGATAGCTACAAAAAAAAACCCTTAGTAAAATAATATTAATATGAATTTCTTCTCACGAGAGTAGACTACAGTAATGGGATCCTTCATATTTATTGAAGTTATTGAATCTAAATGAGATAAAAATCAAATGAGTTAAACATTTTTTTCTAACTCAAAAAGAATTAAGAAAAAATTCAGTGCCACAGGCGTGAAAGACCCAAGTGTTACCGTCTCAGAAATCATACGTCGCAATCGTCACTTAATAAAAATGTAAATTTAGCTAGTTTAAATTTTAACGTTATTTTTCTCGACTTCAAAGAAACAAAAAAATTTAGATATGTTTAACTTTTTATACTATGTCAATTAGATTGATATAATATTTATGAAAATCAGTGTAATCCCTTTATAATAAAATAAAATACAAAACCAAGAATTTTAACACAAAAATAACATATTTTTGAATACGGTAGCTATTTTCACCATGAAAACAAAATAAAGTCCGAATTTTTTTTTTTAATATTAAAGTATATTACATAAGATATATATAAAAGTGTCAGTATTTCCGGAACACTTTCAAAAATTAAGTTAAAAAAGTTCAACTGTCTATATGCGTTTTTATATTTTGAACCCCCACTGTATTAAAGGAAATAGTCTTATTTAAAAAAAAAGTATGTCGAATGAAAAAAGTATATAAATATTATTTCTTATAAAAAAATTGTATTGATTCAAACATTTTTCAAAAAGTTATAACATTAAAAAGTTAATACCTTCTCAGCTTCGCATCGAAGCTAAAACAAAAATTGTATTTTTAATTATTAATTTCCACATATGATACATTCGGGAATAAGTTCATCTTCTGGACCACACCATGTGAAACCAATGGATACATACGATTTATCGTACAACCGACACTTTAGTATATTTTGACGGCCGATCAGTCGATAGGGAATTCTCACTCTATTTTAAAGTCCCAGAAGTTGATGATGAGTCTTCACTCTAATTTGACGTTCCAAAAGTTGATGATGACCTTTCAATCTGTTTTGAGGTCTGAGTAATAAATTTATCCAGATTATAGCAAAATAATATTTAATAATAATATTGTCAATTTTTCACAAATAAATTATTATTAACTCTTGTCAACGAAAAATAAACACTATCAAACACTTTATACTAACGACAGAAAATTGACTGAAACTCGTTTCAGATAACGCAGCGTTGTCACACGTCTAACGGACGTAATTATCGGATCTATAGTGTTAAGTATGAAGTGTAAACTTAAAATAGAAACAACGTAGAGATAAGAATTTCGTGGTACCTGTGCCGTTCAGTGTAAACAATTATTGAGTTGTTTAAAAATGGTGGCAATCACATGACGGTCGTTACAGTAAAACGATTTTTTTCGAAATAATTTTAATATTTTTTAAATTTTCCTCGAGATTTTCGTGTCACCCCTACACCGGATCCATGTCACCCCGGTTGAGAACCACTGTACTAAGGCGTAATACATATAGATTCATCATCTTCTCAGCCTCTATCCCAAATTATTTAGAGTCGGCTCTACCTTATGATTTGAAAGGATGTTTATACCAGCTGTCAACTTGACGAAACTTCTTTATGGCTGAAGGAATCAGTAAAAAAGGGTAAAGTCTGTGTCACTGTCAAAGTTTCCTCATAGTCACCTATCCGGAACCCAACAGCAATAAGCACCTGAACATCATCGCTAAGGCAGAACCTGAATAATCCACCTGTGCTACACCACTTCCGTGATACTTACAGATTACTCAAATAATTAAAAATATAAAATCGATTGTTTTAACTGATTATAGTTAAATCAATTTTTTAGTCCTTAAGCTTATAAGTCAAATAATATATTTTATGTATTCAAAAAAATGTATCAATTAACGATAATGATGTATTATTTTTTTTATAACGCGCATTATGAACTACTTACATGTTTTAATAAATGATAAATAAATAATTAAAACAATTTTATATTTTATAGGTACAGGTGGTTATGTCATTTTATATATAGCTGAAACGAGTCCAATTTTATACAGACCTTTATATTTTGGTGTAGTGATAATGCTTGTTGGCTTTGGCATGCTTACCTTATCAATATTGGCCATATTTTTCACTTGGAATGATTTATCAAAAATTTTTTGTGTGATAACAATTGGAGGCGCGCTTTTGCTATTTCTTGTCCCCGAGACGCCTTTGTGGTTAAGATCTCGGGGTCGGTATTCGGAAGCCAAACGTGTAGAAGAATGGTTCGGTGGTGACCCAAAACTGATGCCTAATTCTGTTGAAGTCACTGAAACATTATGCTCGCAGAAGCCTCTGGAATTAAAGTGGTCTATTTATACAAGTCGACCAGTGTGGATGCCAGCGCTAATTTCATTAATATTTTTCGTATGTCAACAAGGCACAGGATTTTTCGTATTACTGTTTTATTCGATAGACGTCGTTAAGGATTGTCATGTGTCTGTCGATCCATTGTCTTTCGCTGCTTATTTGTCAATCACTAGGATAATAGGGAGCATTGTTTATACATTGCAATATGAGACGAAACGTCGAACGTTAGTTGTAATATCTAGTCTAGGAATGTTTGTAGGTCTACTATCAATAATAAGTTACATGTACATCTTTGAGGATGTTGTTCGGCCTCCTTTCGAATTTATACCTGTTGCAGGCTTCCTTGTATATGTATTTTTTGGATTGTTAGGAATGCTGTCATTGCCCTTTAGTATTTGTGGAGAATTGTTTCCTATGTCTGTAAAAGGTAAGCGATGCTAATTTATTTAAATTTTTAACAACTTTTCTATTATAAATCTATGCTTGTAATTGTGATTGTTAAATATTTTTTGATATTTTATAATTTTAAAGTTAGTAAAATAGATCTTTTAACATAAAAACATCAGCCTTGTCAAAAAGTTGTAACTAAATGTTTTTTTAATATTACAAATAATTTTAACAAAATTCATTTTGAAAATTTAAAAAATATTTTTAATAGTATTTACATTTGAAATATTAAATACTTTTCATATTTTTTTTGTATTTTATTTTTAGCTATAGGAACTAAAATATCAAACCATTTTGGAACGCTTAACTATTTTTATTTTGAACTCAATAGTTTTTGTAGTTGAGACAGGCGTAGATCCAAGAAAAAATTTAGGGGGGCCATTTCAGTATTTCTGATAGCATAAGATATTTTTTTCAGTCAACAACTTATCATTAAAGTTGCCAATTTAGGATTGTTTCGATGCCGACCTTTTATACTCGCTTGCATTGATATAGAATGGGAAAAACTTATATATGAATAATCTACCATGAATGTATTTTTTCAACGACTATTTTAATGTTAAATCAATTTTTTCGTAGGTAAAACACTATCATACATAGAGTATATGAGAATAAATGTTCTTTTGAAAAGTAGATAATTTCACTATTTTGTTTTATATTAATATGAACCCCGTAAGTTTGCGTTTTCTATAAATTAATTCTCTGAAAAGTTAATTAAAATAAGTGATTAAAAAAAAGGATTTTTTTAGTATTTAAAAATTTATATTTTTTATACCTTTTTCTTGAAATATTCGAATACATGTTCCAAATATATTTTAAAAGTATTTGTGACATGATTGAAAAATACATTTAAAAAACATTTATTGTGTATGTATATATATTTTTTAATATCTGATTTAATAAAAATTTCAAATTATTTTATTTGATACAAAATCATATTTATATATATATATATATGTATAACTTAAAGCATTTATATTTTCTTTTCGAGACTACAATTTTTCATGAAATTATTTTAAAACTATTTTCAATTATTACTAATTAGTATATTCATATATTTACTAGTGATGGGCATTTTTGAATATTATAAACTATCGAATAGTATTCGAATTGTTTTTATACAACCGAATAGTTTATTTTTAGCATAAACTACCGAATGGTTTTAAAAACTATTCGAATAAACTATCGAATAGTTTTGAAAAATATTCGAGTAAACTATCGAATAGTTAAAAAAACTATTCATTTAGTTCTATCTAAAATTTTTATTAAGTACACTTAATTATAATAAGAAGATAATTAACGAATACTTAAAATAAATTATTGTACAATTAATTATAGTAAAAATTAGTAATCGGCATTTTCAAATATTTTGAACTATCGTATAACTATACGAATTGTGTTTACATAACCGAATAGTTTATTTTTAGCATAAACTATCGAATATTTTTTGAATCATTATCGAATAGTTCGATAGTTATTATTCGATATTTCCCATCACTAATATTTACAACTATAGTCACTACATTTTTAAAAAAAAAATTTTCTGCCGTTTTTTAGGTACTATGACTGGTGTTATGCATTCTCTTGGATATGAATTGGTATTTTTAGCAACAAAAGTTTATCCATTTCTTGTTTTGACTTTGGGAATAAAATTAGTATGGACTATTTTTGCTGGATTTTGTTTGCTAAGTGCTTTGTATGGTGCATTTATTCTTCCTGAAACAAAAGGCAAATCTCTTGATGAAATTCTTAAGAAGTTTAAATCAAAAAATAAAAATGAGAATTTTCTGTAGTCATAGCCGTTAAAACTTAATAGATATATCATGATAAAATTACTGTTACATTTTTAAGTTCCTAGTGTAAATTACACTATTTTATGGTATCACGATTAAAAAATAAACGTATTATTATTGTACTAATATAGATGTAAGGTTAGAAATAAGATATGATTTATAAACTGTACTTAAGTTATATATTTATTTTATTAAATGAATGATGTAAATTACATCTTAATATAAACACGAAATATGTTTAATCACTATTATACACATTGTGGGTTTCTTTTAAATTAATTGTAATTTCCTTAACGATTCATTTTCTAGTATAACATAATCTATAGTAGAACAAACCTTTTAGTAATTCATTAAATTATAATACCTTGCTAAGTATTTTTATTTAACCTCCCTACAACTCTTGTAGTATGTAATCTGTCATATCCTGTTATAAAAATAAAATTAATAAGTTAATTTAAGTAATTATGAATAATTTAGTAACTATACGTTACAGAAACTAAGATTTACAATTTCATTTATAGCTATAATAAGTAGATATACAGGAGATCCGCAGTGTGAGTATAATATTTTGTGTAAAAACATTAACTGCTAGTCATTATAAACTACGATACAATAGGAAGGGATTGCGGAAAAAAATAATACGTTAGTTAATAATAAGACAATTATGACTAATAAAATTGATTTGTATCCATGATTAACAAAGAGAATGAATAAGTTAAGAAAAAGTGAAGTATTTTAAGCTTCAAAACGAAGCTGAAAAGGTATTAGAAGGTTTACTTACCATATGATTATTTTTTTTTATTTTATTTTTGTCTTTCACTACTTTTTCTGAGATTACGCTGGACTGATTTTTCTCAACGGTATGTCAAAAGATCTCAAATAGTATCAAGTTAAAAATATTACTTTCAAAAATTAAAAAAATTTCTTCTTTATTAAATAAAGTTTCTTAACTAACTTTCTTCATATAGACAATTAAAATCATTAATTTCTAATGTTTTTAATGTAAATTTGCCAAAATAGATTTGATATATTTTGATTTGATATTCAAAATAGATATATCAATTACAAAGTTGAATAATCTAATTTTGTTATTTATTAATTTTTTAACTCTAATTGTGTGTGCCACTACCAGTCTATGATATTTCTAACATTTTGGTAACATATTACTGCATAAATAGTTAAAAAAAAAAAGGACCATTGACGACAACTTTTAACACATTATTACGTTATAATTATTTTAATATTAGATAGGTGAAATGTGAATTATGTTATTTTTATACTTAACTAATATAACTAATTGCTACATATTAGTTCACACTTCGTATACTAATTGATACTAATTTATTCACACCTTTAAAACTATTTGCTACGATTTAGTCATCAGATTAGACATATCTGTTATTAAATCTTGGTGGTACACAAGTCATTAAAATGTTGTTTCAATGTCATTTGAAGTTTAATGTAATTAGAAAATGTTGTTAATATATTTGAAAATGCATTTTTCTTTAAATGTTTACATAAATAAAATTTTTTTGTTACATTTTTAAAAAATTTTATTCCTAAATTTACAAATTTATACTACTAATGTAAATATTTATAGTTTTATGTTATGTAAGTCTTAGTAATTATTATAGTATTGTAACTATCAGGAATGATTAGTAGTAAATTACAAATAGTATCTACATTTTTTTATTTTCAACTGTTTTCCTGAGCTGACGTATTAGTTCATTAAATGTTAGATAATGACTTTCTAAATTTATTTCATTATCATACTACAATGTCAAGAGTCATTTTCTTAAATATAATTTACATGATACACTTATACGTTTTCTTATTGTCACACAAACACTTATTAACGTCATTCTTCCATTTAATTTCTTCTTCAGGTTTAGCACCTCTTTAAAGTACTCTATTAACATAATATTTACTACCAAATTTTTCAAGTAACATTTCTACACACAATTTCCAATTGGAAATTTTCGTACCGATAAATTGTTTTATAGCGAAATTTTCATTTCTTTTAACCATGTCTTGGTTCATTACCTATTTTTTAATTATTACTTATACATGTTATTTAATAAATTTATTTATAAAATATAACGTGTATTTTGAATAAGATTTCACTATAAAAGTTAAATTAGAAAAGCATTGACAACAAAATATACAAACATTTATTTACTTGTCATTAATTTGTTCAGACCTTTGATACAAATTGCTACTAATTCAACCAAATATTTTATTTTTATCATAAGCTATCAAATATTTAAAAACTATCGAAAGTTTAAAAATTATTCGAAAGATTGGATAACTATCGAATATTTCGATATCTACTAATAATTATTTCTCATCGCTACTTCAAAGTCTGCCTTGAAAATATCTTAATTAATGTTACAAAATTAGATATTTTTCATTATTTACAACCCCTAAAATGTTTATTATAAATATAACTAAAGTTATATTTTAAACCACCTTTAGGCTAACGTTATTTTTATCATAAATTTCCTGTGGACCCAGGCTATCCATACTTGATAACTACGTGTCTAAGACTTTTGAAAATGAGTATTAACTATCTAAATTTTGTCTAAAATAATTTGAAAAGTTACACATATCAGATCTTTATATTCTAGATTTTACTTCTTTAAATCTTTATGTATATAAATATGATGAATACCTTCCTTTTTGGATTATAATTATCTAATGAACCTGCGAGTTTATGATCTATATATAAAATACGTTGTGATCTCATTATAATATAATTTTGAAATCCTTTATAATGTGTTAATTCCTATGGGTCGATTAATCAACTATTTAATAAAATTTAGTACCAACAATTTTATTTATTAAATGCGCGTAATATCTGAAAATACTATTATAACCTTAAATTGTGATATAGTATATCTACCATTGCAAGAAAACACAAAACAAATATTTATGATAAATTTTTATTAAATAAATTCAATATGAGAATCACATATATGTAATTATTAGGATTTCGGACTTATGCATTTATAGTTTTCATTTTAGTTATCTCGAGTACATCAATGATAAATAAATATTCGTGATTGTTTTGCTTAATCTTAATAAATTCAAATAAGTTAGAAATTTATACATGGAGTGTACAGTTTAATCCCTTCATTCTAGAATAAAAAAGTTCCTGTGGTACTGAATATACTTATAGCAAATTATCATGTAGTCGGGTATCTCAAAAGTGGTCCAAACAAATTTTATAAATGCATTGAACCCCGAATCGTAGTGATTATTCACAATGGTAATTAAAAAAACTTTGTTGACAACACTTCAAAAATAAACGTTCATAGCATAAATATCTAGACAGGAAAATGATAATAGAAAAAAAATCTAAGAGCTTTTAGCTCTTTTATAGTGCTATCCTGAGACAATATTAGTATTAAATGTAATTTTTTTTATGCAATGTACACAATTAACAAATAAAAAAGCAAATTATTGTAATTAAAATGCTAAATAAGTATTATAAAGTTCTCTAATAATATCTTTGAACTTAAAATAGTTAATTTTAATTTTTTGTAATTCTTATCTTTTATTAAAGAATCCACCTCACAATAAACTTTTAATAAAATATTACTTTATTCCAATAGATAGATAAAATATTTATTTTAACAAATTTGTATGAAATAAAGTATTTTGAAAAAGATAACTTTGGGACAAAATTTGTTAATAAATTTTTAATATTTATTGGGACAACTATACTTTTGGTATATATTTGTTGTAACTACGATTACAGACAAATTGTTAATTGTAACAAATATGCATTGGACAAATTAATAATTTTGGATAAGGGTTTTNGTGTTTACCTCTCTTATCCTGAGGAGCAACTCCATATAACTTTAGACTGTTCTTTATATAAACAAGTTTACTGTGTGTTATACCATGAATTGCACGAAATGCTTTTTCACAGACAGGTATGTCTCTCTGGACAGAATTTTCACCCTGGATTCGTACCCTGTACGAAAAAGAAGCATCACGTGTTGTGGCACTGCTTTCATTTAGTCGAGGCCTGCGTTTTTGCACTGGGTGCGTTACAATCAAACCCGCCAAATAATTATTCTGATCATTATGTGAGCTAAGTGAGTTAAAATGGCGCAGTATCATTTTCCTTTCTTCCTCTGATGTTGTTTCAAAGCATTTCAATCGAGTGCATTTGCAAGAACCTCCCATTTCATGTGACGATAATTTTATTTTTTTACTTACTTCTGATAAGCGACCAGTCCTTTTCTTTTTTCGTGCTTGAGTTTTAAGAACTACATTGCCCTCTGACTCACTTATTTCAGACATAATGCGCTTGTATGACAAGAACTACCAAATATAATTCAAAAACTTGAAGCCGTTATGTACAACGCTATATTAATACAACAACTGTAGTTAAACACGTTATGAAAAACGCCGGTCACGCCGCAATAACAACAGATTAATAACACTTGCCTTTTCTCTAATTACCTCTAAAATCGTACTGAAATCTACACTCAAAATGTTGAATTAAGCAGTTAGTACACTGGACGACGTGACTTCGTCGGTTTTTTCCCTGTACACCAAAACTTTGAGCGCTAATATCTATTAATATAGTTGATTATTTTCCTGTTTCGACCTGTCAGAATGTGCAGTGTCTCTAGCTGAAACTAATGATACCATAATATTCATTTGTGAAAAAAAGTGACTTAGTCGGTTTTTTCCCTGTACCCTTCATATGTATTTATTTATGAGTCCACGATCCTCGATTAAACTGTTATCATACTGAAAATATTTTAGCGATAAGAATAGTTTTGGTGATTACAGAAATACTTATTTTCCAACCAAATTAACTCAATAATTTATTATGATAAATATTGTATACCATTATACGATAAGAATTTATATTTATTTATTTAATAAAATACGGCTGTATTATTTTCATTGAGTAATTTTAATTTTATACATATATATAAATTATAAATTTATGTTGAAGTAATTTATAGAATACTTTGTATGTGTGTGTATATAGAATATAGCAAACGTTATTTCAAATACAATATTTTTCAACCTAAAAGTGATTATTAGTGTATTGAATCGTTGACTGATGGATGAAAATATTCAAAACCAGGATTCAAATGATGATGATTCTAGTATTGAAGAAAACTGGCTCGATGAAGAATACTGTCAATATATAGAAAATAGTGTGAAAGAGTTTTGCCCACGACTTTCTTCACCTCTATTCAAGTTGTCTCAACATAAATTAGGTATGAGATATAATTAGATATTAGCTTTAAATTAGGTTGATATTCCTTATTTAGATATTATAACAATTACTCATATAATGTATCTAACTGAATTTTTTAGGACCATTAGGTAGAAGAATAATACTTTCACAATTTCAATCTTCTACACCTAAATATTTAAATTCATGTGATTTGAGTATAGAAGACTCTACAAATAAACAACTAAATCAGAGATGTCTTGATAGATTTGTTGTATCTATTCCATGCTATTCAGGAGATCAACAGTTATGCATCGACCCATCACCCTTAAAACCTACTCAAACATCTACAGATGTTGTGCTTTCTGATTCTTGTTACTATTCTGAATGGATGATAATAACTCAATGTTCACGTCCACAAAGAGCTCCAGAAATTGTTTTTTTAAAAATTAACTGGCGTCAAAGATCTGGAACCGACTACCAACATTCAATGACAAACAGTCATACTTCTAAAATAATACAAACTGAAATAAGAGAATATAATGAAAGTTATTCAATTTCTACAAGTCAATCATTTCAGCAATATCTTGCAGAATTTTTGTATTCTAATGAAGATGAATGCTGTCTGTTTCCTTCATTAGAAGAGTGGAATCCCTTGTGCAATGATAATTGTTTATTAAGCCTAGCAGATGACTTATTTTCATGTTTTCAACAGTATCAAGTAAGTAATGATAATCAGTTGTTATAATCAACGTTAATGTTCTGTAAAATTTTGAAAATCAATAATTTTTTTAAAAGTTATGTCTCTTTATATCATTTTATGCATTATTTTTTATTAATATTTAATATATTTAAAGTTTTAAATTTTTGACTAAGTAATTAAATTTAAAAATGTATATGTTAAATTAAAAATTCTAGTGAGATAATTATAGCAAAAATTGTTTTCATGGTTTTTAAAAATTCTTAATGTTCAATAAATTAAGTAGAAAATTTCCTTAATTTTTACTACTATAAACAAAGAATATTGCCAAATATTTATAATAAATAGGCTCATTTGTACTTAATTCATTTAAAATTTATTATTTATTAATATGTCAATAGAACTTTTTTTTTTTAATTATAGTTTTACAAATTTTCGAATCCTACTGCCAGAATATCAAAACAACAAATGATGTTAAATCAAAATCAACAAAATTATATATTGAATTGTAGAAATGCATTTGCTCAATATAAACAACTATCTCAATTAGAAAAATCATCAGACACATGTAAAATAACAAATAATACATTTTGTGATTCAGAATATGGGGATATACAAACAGAACTTTTGGTCTTAGAACAAAATGATTTTGATTTGAATGATTATTATCATCAATCTATCACACCATTAATTTTACTACATACCATTATTAGTTGTAAGAGGATTCAAATGTCTACTCATTGTAGTCCTGGCAGTGAAGATAATTTACATACTAAAGGTATAATTGTCCTTTCTAACTCTCTATTACAATAGCAATAAAATAATTTTAGTAAAACTCTGTAATTTTGTTATTTTAAATAGAATGGTATAAAATAATAAAACAATATTTTGACTTGATTTAATTAATTAAATAAATCAATTTTAGAACTATATAAAAAGATCTAAAATTCAATATTTTATATTTTAATAAAATTTATATTGTTGTATTTAAGTTCTTTGTACTTGTTTTCTATAAATATTGGCTTTGATGACTATTAGATTAGAATACCAGGAATAAATAGTTTATTTAAATGATACTTATGAGATTTATTTCAAAATTATTTTAGAACATCTTACTATATAATATAAAATTGATCTAAATATTTTAATTGTTATTCTTTAATAATTGGAAATATCTATATTTTTTAGGATTTTCGACAAAGGAACAAAATGTTTTGTTGGCATCAGTTAGTACTTGTTTTCCATCTGTACTGCCAAATACACGTAACAAGAAATTTATCATTAATAATAGAAATAATAGATATGTTGTAAAAGTATTGAACAAAAATATATTGCAAAATACTTCCATTCTATCAGAAATGATGTTAGATTTAGATTGTTTGGATACAAGTATGATCGATTTTGGTGAGTAATAAAAAATCTATTATTTATGATAAAAAATTGTATAGTATTACATAACTATAAATTGTATTTATTTATTTATTGTGTTTACTTTTAGTTACTTATGTTACAAGGGTAAATTCAGTTGCACTTCAAGCATATAGAACCTGTATAGAAAATAAAAATCAAGAAAAAGATGAAAATTATGCAGAAAATATTATGGATAGGTCTAAAATTTCCACTTTGTTTATTGATTCCCTTATAGAAGAATTTGTTAGTAATTCTGAAGTTCTTATTCAAATTGAACTTTTAGATTACTATTTTTCAAGTGATTATGAACAATCAACAAAACTTCAAAACTCTACTTCAACCTTTGATACAATAAGATTTTTGATTTCATCTTTAGAAAGTGATTATAATAATGATGTTTCTTTGATTAAATATATATTGACAATTAGAATGGATTGTTATTTTGATGAAAATTCTATGAAAAACGAGGGACTGTTGTTGGATTTAGGTGCTGAGAAAGAGTTTCAACATCAAAACCCCATACTAAATAAAAACTTAACTGTTACTGTTATAGTTAATTCTGTGTATGAAGATGAAGATGAAAATGAAGAAAGGCAATCTGGTATAGTATTATTGAACTTTGATTTATTTACTGGAGAAGAAATTGATGATGAAAATGAAGTAACAACTTTGGTATATCATGCTGTGAGCCGTATAAAAAAAAAGATCTATAAATTTATTAATGCTACTGATATTCGACATTCAACTATCTATAAAGTAGTTGATTCTCTGGTTTCATTACCAAAATCACTTTGAGAATACTCATAATTTTTCTAGTATATTTTGCAATTCATAACAATCATAATAATTATGAATGATAATTACTAATTATTGTTAATCATAATATCAGTTTTGGTTTATAATTAATGTATATTGTACTTTTTTTTATAAACAAAAACTAAATAATTAATGTAAATAAAAATTGATTATTGACCTATATTGTAAGTTAATAATTAATTTTTCTATTTTAAATTGGTATTCACAGCGCACATTAACATATTAAATTGTAAATGCCAATTATCATTTAGTTATAAAATAAAAAAAATTGTTATAGTTATTTCAAAATTTTTATTTTGTCTTTTGAGTTTAATTTTTTTTATCTATTGTGTAATATACGGTAAATTTATGAAAGTAAAACTTTCTCTAAGTTTATGATATAAACATTTGTTCAAAATACTATATTATTGTTAACATTTTGTCTTAAATGAAAAATCAAGTTGTATAGTATTTATATTATTGTTATGACACTGTATATTATTATATTTATTTTAATTATTATTTAATTTTAGCAAGAAAAACTATTAAAAAAATATATAGAGGTATAAATAACAAAATAAATTGAAGTAAAAATTATTGGATTTATCATTCAAATTTAATAAAATAATCTATAAACCTCAAATATTTAAAAAAAAGTTGTATTGGATTTTTACCCCAAATCAAATTTATTTATTTTATTATATGAAAAAAATAATGTGATTTTGTTTAATTTTTATAAAAATTATATCAAAAGCAAGCTTATGGTCTCTTTTCATCAGTATCTTCTTCCTCGCCTTAGTCCCAACTACTTGATGTCGGCCATCCTTATCCTAATCTTCCACTTGACACGATTTCACATCCTCTACGCTCACATCAGCTGTTCTCATACAGCATTCAATAACATCTCTCCATCTCTTTTTTGGTCTTTCTCTACCTCTTCTTCCTTCAACATACATTTCTACAACTGTTCTTACGGCTTTCGGTTCTTCTCTCCTCATAACATGACCAAACCATCTAAGTCTATTATCTTTTATCTTATCCACGATTGACGCTACACCTATACTTCCTCTTATATGCTCGTTCCTTATCCTATCTTCTCTAGTCACTCGACTCATCCAACTAAGCATTCTCATCTCTGCTACACTCATTCTCTGCTCTACTTTCTTATCAACCGCCCAACACTGAACCATATATCATAGCTGGCATCACTACAGTCTTGCAGAATTTATCTTTCAGCCTCATTGCAATTCTTTTATCGCATAAGACCCAGAGGCTTCTCTCTACTTCAACCACCCGCACTTAAACCTGTATCTTACATGCTCGTCAATACCACCGCTCTTTTTCACAACTAATCCTAAATACTTCAAACTTTCCACCTCTCCAATCAACATTATTTCACCTACATCGTGTTCTCCTTTATTAAACTCGTACTCTATATACTCTGTCTTACTCCTACTTATTTTTAAACTCTTTTCTTTAAGAGCTGATCTCCACACCTCTAACCTTTGATTAATTTCCTTCCTATTTTCTCCTATTAACAGTATATTGTCAGCAAACAACATGCACCACGGCACCTCTCCTTGTATTTCTCTAGTAATTTCATCCATCACTATAGAAAATAAATAAGGGCTTAAATCAGAACCTTGATGCATTCCTACCCTTACACTAATACCTTCCGTATCTCCTCCCACACTTTATACCCTGGTACTATTGCAATCATACATATCCTCTATTATATTAATGTACTTTTTTGGTTCTCATTCTCATTAATGTCCACTTTAGAACCTCTCTCGGTACTCTGTCATACGCTTTCTCCAAATCTATAAATACCATACAAAGCTTTTTCTTTTTTTTCTTAAACTTTTCTATTAGTTGCCTCAAACAAAATAATGGCTCCATTGTTGACTTACCAGGCATAAATCCAAACTGGTTTTTAGATACCGATGTCTCATTTCTTATTTTCTTATCTATTACCTTTTCCCAATTATTCGTACTGACTCATATTTATGCCTCTATAATTTCGACACTCCTGTATGTCAGCTTTACCTTTAAATATCGGCACCACAATATTATTCCTCCATTCATTTGGAATTATCCTTTCTAATAATATTTTATTTAAAAGTTCCTTCAACCACCTTATGCCAACATCGCCTAATATTTTCCATACTTCTACTGACACTTTACCTGGTCCCACTGCTTTATTCTTTTTCATTGATGCCACAGCCTCCGATACCTCTTTCTTACTAATTAAATCTACCAGATCCTCATTCGCCAAAATATCCTCTAATGTCTCTTTTGGATACTCCTCACTCTGTAATTTTTCAAAATACTCTTTCCACCTCTTTTCACATCATCATCACTCGAGAGTACCCTATTATAAGCACTTTTTATACACCTTATATAATGATAATCTTTAGTTCTTTTCTCTCTTACTTTAGCAAATCTATAAATTTCTTTATCGCCTTCCTTTGTTCCTAGCCTATCATAACTCATCATACCTCTTTAACTTCGCCTTACTTACTGCACACTTGGCTTCTTTGAACAAGCATTTATACTCTATTCACTTTTCTATGCTTTTGCTCTACTGCCATACTTTGAATTGATTTTTCTTACTTTCTATGATTTTTTAAACGTCTCTTTTCATCAGTATGTAAAAAAAAAAAAAAAATTTATAGAAATATGAAATAGTAATTTTTACAGAAATCTTGCTATTTTTGATTTAAAGTCAAATAACTTATAGAAAAATTATCGTAAGAAAATTTTTTTTTTTTCATCATAAAGTACTATTAAATAGCTTTAAAATTTGATATAGGTTTAAAGAACGCAGAATTTCATTTAAATATTTAAATAAAAAGTTATAGCAGTTATTAAATGCAGAAAAAAAATTGAAAAATTCTATTTTTTACGGCAACGTAATTTTGAGATATTTATGAAATTAAGGGATTTTTTTCCAACAGTAGATTCAAATCGGGTTTTTTTGACGTATTAATCATAATAATCAGTCCAGTGAGAGTTCAGAATTTTCATAGATAAGCATGAAAAAATGCCCATCATAGTAAATACCTTCTCAATTACGCATTGAAGCTTAACAATTTTTTTTCAGACCAAAAATGATCCTAACTATTTTGTAGTCTATGTTATAGTAAATTTAGTACATTCCAGGTGCACTCTTAAATTTTAAGCTCTGTGTTTTTGAAGTCAGAATTTTTTTATTCATTAGTTATTAATACAAATTATAAAAACTTCATAAATTGATTATACTATTTGGCGTGATCACATTTGTTATATTCAACAAATAGAATAAAATGTACTTAAAATAGAAAAGACTGACGTCAAACACAACATACAGATTACCAAGATTTGAACTTAAAAAAAAAAAAATTTCTTGTTCGCCAATCATTAATTTTGAATACTATTTATTGTAATAAAATAATTCTTAAGTTAATTGTATATTTTAATAAAAATACTTCACTAAAATGAAAATTTACGTCGCTTCGGTATTTTTTTTAACGTTTTGTAGTACAATTAGAACAACGATTAACAATGAAGAAAGTGTCATAAAATTTTTAAACTCATTACTCATGGAGACCAAGTGGCATATAGAAGAAAAATCCTTGTATGATTTTCCAAATAAAGTGGACGTTGTACTAGAAGATTTATTCGTAAAAGATCTATCAGAGAAAAATCGTGTTGATAAGGATAATTATGTAACAAAATATCCGCAGGCTGTGCTATTGATAAACATCGAGTACGCAAAAGCTTTGTATTCAGTCATTGTATATTTTTTAGAGTTTATCGATTTATGTAACCTCGAACATTCAAAGGTAAAAAGTGATGAGTCAGATGAATTGTTTGAAAAATGTGTAATAACGGTAAAGTCGAACTTCACAAAATCCAAGAAATTGGTAAAATATTTTCTAAGTGCGTTAAAGTTTATCAAACTTTTGTCAACGATTGAAGCAAATTATGTAATGATATCGGTGTTTGAGAAGTTTGACGAATTATTCGAAAAAGTAAACAATGTTATTGTTGATAAAAAATATGAACTTGATCTATTTTTGAATTCTATACTCAAGTTTAACAAAGATTTCTATTCTCTGTTGTGTAGTTATAACGTCGATATACCAGATAAAAATAAACTCTTTAAAAATGATTACAACAAATATTTCGAAAAATTAAAAGAAAAAAAAGGAATTACACAATGTTATTTAAGCTTTCTTATGGAATATTTTGATGATTTTATTGATCAGATTATAGAAACAAAATACACAGAACTTGGTTTTGTATACAATGAAAGACAAATTGAAAATATCTATTATGATATAATTATTAATAAAGGATATACGGATTGAAATAAAGTATAAATTGAAAAATTCTAACTATTATTTTTTTAAATAAAGAGTAAACATTAAAATTTATTCTGATACTTATTTTAATAAAAAATCATATGATTATTTTTTTTCAGCGTCTCTATTTTTTACACTTTAAATCAACAACAAAAAAAAAAATAATACAAGTGATCAATTTTTATTATATCTTTAATTGAACTAAGCAAATTTACGTGTAAATATAAAATAAATATGATGAAACATTTTTTTTTTATTAAAATTTGTTCATATTTAAACATTGATAACGAGTAGAGTTTTGGTATAATTTTGAATTTATATTGTAATTATTGTTTATTCAATTTGTATTTTTTTAACATAAAAAAATTATAAATATAAAAAATGATTCTTGATAATTATGGGTTTTTAATAGGGATATTAATATGCAATTGTAAGATAGTTCTTGGCAATATAAAACTACACAAATTTTAAGTATATCTCTAATAAGTTAGTAGTAGATAAGTTAGTAATAAATGGTTGATTTTTAACTTTGTTATTAACGAGATGTTTAAACAAATAAATTCTTATTATTTAATAAATAAAAAAAAAACCATCACAGGGGGGTCGTGGCACAGTGGTGACGTGGCATAGTTGGATCAAGTATAATGATATCTGAGAGTGATTAAAATCACTATAAAAAAAAATGCTTCGATGTAAATATTTTGATAGTGTTTAATTTTAAAAAGTTGGCGGATTCTTCCAAAAGCTACATGATCATCTGTTTCCTTATTAATATCCTGATTAAGGTAAAGTATGTCGAGTGAAAAAGGGATTATTAAAAAAATTATTTCTCATAAAAAAATTGTGTTGATCCATACACTATTTAATAAGTTATAGCATTATAATATTAAAATGTAAAATATAAAATCGAGAATTTTCACACAAAAATAGCATTCGGTAGTCATTTTCACCATGAAGACAAAATAAAGTCAGAATTTTTTTTTTCCATAATTAAGTATATTACATTAACTTTAAATTAAGATATATATAAAAGTGTCAGTCTTTCCGTAACACTTTCAAAAGTTAAGTTGAAAAAGTTAATTTTTTGTGAAAAAGTTGTCATTTTAAATCTCTCCCTGTGTGCAGGTTAAATGTCAGATTTACAAAAAAAATGTACCAAATGAAAGATAAAGACATTATACATCTATAAAAAAAATATTGATTTGTCCATGCTTGAAAAAGTCTTGGCAGTTTTAAGAAAAAAAAATTGAAAAAATTTCGAAAATTAACGATTTTTGTGTAACAGACACAAAAAAAACACAATATAGTAAAACTAATACCTTCTCAATTTCGCTTCGAAGCTAATAATTAACTTACAACAAAAACTAACTTATTATTTAGAAATTATAAATACCACTCGGAATATTCATTTACAGTCTCGCCATCCAAATTAAAATTAAGATAGGTAATGAACATTCATCTTGTTTACTTTATACAACTAAGTTGTACATGCAAACAAGATCTATCATACGGCGAGTTTTAAATCCACTCCTCAACTTTTGACTGCTACATGTAAATAAGCTAAGTCTTTCTCAAAAATTAAATTTCATAATGATGCAATCAATTTCAAAAAATAAGCAAGTTCGTATATTTTTTTCAAATAAATTTAAAATACCAGTGTTTTTTTCTCTTTCACCACAGAGGGTTTCAGTGTTAGATGAAGTTCGTTTGCCAAGAGTAGTACAGACTTGTTGAAATTTTAATATAAGAACCGTTAATACTGTTTTTGAACACAGAGAAGACTTTATAACTTCTATGGATAAAATAATTAAAAAATCTTTACATGCTAAAACAATTAATCAAATGATTGACAGCTTACCACGATATTATTAAATTTGAATAGTCTTGTTTAGTTTAACCCCAAACTAATATTTTTTTTTTCACTTTCACAAATAACTTTTTTACCATTTGTAAATTTACCACCTCATAGTTATGGTGCAATTTCAACAGTACTCCATTTTGCAGTAAAAGAATCAAATGAAATCAATCAAAAAACTAAAATTTTTACTTTGTTACTTTTGATTTGCCATTGTATATTAAAGCAAAAGATATAGTTCATACTTATGGTAAAGAACTTTCAAACGTCATTGTTCGACTCGGGGGCTTTCATTTACTGGTGTCTTTTATAGGCTGCATTGGGTATCTAATGACAAATAGTGGACGTCAGGAAATGTTAAACACTATATATGCACCAAATTCTGTAGAAAACCTATTATCTGGTCATACCTATTCGAGATCTATCTGAGCGCATTCATTAACGCATTTAGCTTTGTCAAAACTTATTTTTGAAAGAATTGATCTAACTGAAGATGAGCGAGTTAAAGTTCAAGAGTACTTTAATAAATACTTTGTGGATTCCACAAGTATGGAAAAAATAAATAAAGACAACTTTTATTTCTACAACTAATAAATTTATAATCGAAGTTAGTTCAATTAAAAATCTAAGTCCAACAACTGCGTTATGGATACAATATTTTGAAATGCTTACATTAATGAAAAAATGTATTCAAGTCGAAAGATTAGGTGACTGGTGTCTACATTTAACTTATAGAGACATGCTTCCTTATTTTCAAGCATGCGGTCACATTCCATACGCTAAGGCTACTTATATGTATTTACAAGATATTCTTACATTAGAGAATAAAATGAATACTACAGAATATTCAAAATTTGTAAATAAAAGTTACTTTACTATTCGTCGCGTAGATAAAAATTGGTCTGGTATATGGACAGATATAACGATTGAACAAACTCTTATGCAGACAATGAAAACAGCTGGTAGTCTAACACATGGTAGAGGTATAACGAATAGCGTATTAAATAAATTGATTTTGAGTATGCCTGTTTTAAATAATATATGTGCTAACATTGAAAATTTTGTAAATCTTTCTTCCAGTATAAGCGAACAGCACATCGAACTACGTGAGTCTAGAATATCTCGTGATGTTGAAAAAATTGTCAAATGGTTCTCATTAAATTGTCCATTCCCAAACAACAATTATGTTATGTCACTTGCCACCGGAATTTCTGGTAATGATAAAGTTAATTGTCATAAAGCGTATGAAATTGGTCTTGTTTTAGTAAGCTCAATGGTGGGTAATAACTTTCATGATATAAAACTTAAAAGGCCAAATAAAGTTTTAACTCTAGCTTCAATAACTTCTGGTGTTAAAATGAATAATGAAATAATTAAAGTAAACCCATTTCTACTATTTCAACGAATCGCTATTTTAAAAAAAAGTGATAAAGAACTTTTGTCATATCTTCAATTTGAACTCGCACCTTTCCCTTTGGCATTATTTGATAAAAATGTTTTAGAAAAACAAAAAAATCTGCTTTATATGATATTTTACAGCACATACCTTTAGAAAGTTTATATATTACTAGTGCAAAGTATATAATTGATGGAGAATTTTTCCTCTATAAAGTTATTTGGCAAATGTATCAAACATTTGAACTAATTTGTGAATTTTATGTTACTTATTTAAAAAAACACTTTGGTACTGATGGTACTGTAATTGTTGTGTTTGATAGTCATCAGAATAATGTAAAAAGTACAAAAAGTTCAAAGCGATAACGTCGAAGGTTAAATAAAAAATGTGCTGATATATTTTTTAAAAGCCATATGGTTGTTCCTGTTTTACAGGACAACTTTTTATCAAATGATAATAGTAAAATTCGATTTATTGAAATGCTTAAAACTAAACTAGTATGCAATGAATTTGTTGTTAAAATAGCAAATGATAATACCGATACATTAATTGTTAACACTGCAATTAATGTGTCTAGTTATCATCCTAAAGTTATTGTGGTTGGTGAAGATATTGATTTATTAGTACTTCTTTTCGCTTTAACTCCTAGTGAAAATAACATATATTTTTAAAAGCAAGCTCCGGTAAT
Source organism: Daktulosphaira vitifoliae (assembly GCF_025091365.1). Lineage (NCBI taxonomy): Eukaryota > Metazoa > Arthropoda > Insecta > Hemiptera > Phylloxeridae > Daktulosphaira > Daktulosphaira vitifoliae. The sequence goes on from NW_026099573.1 coordinate 29,119,467, forward strand.
GAAGAAAAAAAAATGTTTAGTACTGAATTTATACAAAAAAATAATCCTTCGTTGATCAATAAAATACTATTTTATCATGCAATAAGTAGATGTGATACAACGTCAGCCTTATTTCAAAAAGGAAAAAAAATGTGTTCAAATTTTACAAAAACGAGAGGACATAAATTCAATTATTTCAATTTTTATTAGACCTAATTAATCTCATGATGAAATAACTCAAAATGGTATTCAGTGCTTGTTATATTTATATGGAGCACCTGAAAATGAAAAATCTTTGAATATACATCGTTTTAATTTATTCACAAAATTTGCAACGAAAAATAAAACTAATCTTGTTTCACTCCCTCCAACAGAAGATACTGCAAGACAACACTATTACCGAGTTTATTTACAAGTGCAGTTATGGCTGGGTCGCAAAAAAAAATCCTGAAGAGTGGGAGTGGGTTATCCAAAATTATATTTTGTCCCCAGTTACAGTATTGAAAGCTCCAGCACCCAACCAAATACTTAAAAGCATATCATGCAGTTATGCCAAAGGTTATGGTAAAAATTGTGGCTGCTGAAAAACTGGACTTAAATGTTCTATTATATGTGGACATTGCAAAGGCCAATAGTGTACAAATTCAGTAGAAATAGAGATTAAAGATGAAGAAGATTGTACTTTTATTGAAGATTTATTCGATCAAAATTTGGAGAAGGAAAATGAATAAGAAAATATAAAAAAAAAATTGAAAATTTTAGTACTCTTATCATTGTGTCTGATGTAAGAATAATATGATAAGTAATCGTAAATTGGAAAAAAATTGAAAATAAATTTTAGTACTTATACTAAATGTAATGTAAATCGAAAAATATTTGTTAAAATGAACAAATAAATATGATATTTTTTGTTTAAAATTGTCCTTTAAACAACTTATATACGAAACTGTTTTTTGTAAGTTTAATGTTTTTTGAGAAAATAAAAAAAGCTCAAATCCAATGGATGAGGACTTTTAGTATGTCATTATAAATATCTTAATTCAACTTTAAAAAAAAAAAAATTTCGTTGGGAATTTTTTCCGTCATTTTTCCTTTGTTGACTGGCCTATTATTGAAAATGAATGAAATAATAAATCAATGAAATATTTTCAAATGAAAATGTAAAAAAATAACTCGAAAAATTCAATTTTTTATAATAATTATTTATCATAGAAATATTAAACATATTTCGAGCAAAGCAATATTAGCGATTAAAGTATTTTTATAATCGACAAAATATATTCAGAATAATTTAAAGTAGTCATATACATAGAAAAATTTAAACATAAAACAAAATTAAATTTAAGTCATACATAAACAAATAAATTAAAAAAATCAATAAAAATTGTATATGTTGTACTATGAAATTTATATAATCATAATACAATAATTTAAACTTTATTTTTCAATAAAATATTTCATCCGACAGCAAGCTGTGGAAAAAATAAAAGAATTATAAGGTATTTATACAATTACAAAAGTCGGTTGTTTGTCTAAATAGGTAAGTTTGTAATGGTAAAATATTGAAAATTAGGAAGTGTGAATATTTGTGTTTATCGATATAATGTGAATAATTAGTAAAATTGTCTTAATTATAATCTAACAATAATAGTAATCAGTACATTCTGGATACTTGGGATGTTTTTTGTTCGTGTAAAGTTTATTGTGATAAGATAAGTATTTCGTGTTCATGTTGAAAAATTGGCCGAAATACATAGTAATAGAATCGTGTCTTTCGTCGATATATTTGTGTTGAATGTCAAAGTGTCGAGGTCGAATAATTTTCTAAATTGTATCAACTAGAAAACTAATTGATTGACATTAACTACAATTGTAATTATAAATAGAAATTAAATTAATTTACCTCTTTTCGACCTGTAGTTTAGGTATGTGCAGTGCTACGTTGGGAGCAATACTTTTCAACAGGTCAAAGAGTTTTTTACCACCTCCTTCGTAGTCGTTACACATATATTTTTTAAGACTGTAAACTTCGTGTTCCTTATATGAAGAGACACTCCTTAGGGAGACGCCACTATAACCTATGGCTTATATTTTTTTAACGTTTCTACAATCTCGAAAAAATCTCTGTATTAATGTAATTTTGTCTTAAACTCCATAAATCTCTGCGTTTCTTTTGACAAATTCTAATTTTTTACCATCGATATTTACAGCGATTACAAGTGTGTAACTAGAAAATTAATTGATCAACTTAATAATAATATTTAAATAATACTTACTATTAATGTAATAGATGTTATAATAGTGAAATATTATTGATAATTCAAAGAATAAGTGACAATGCCTTGTGTCCCAAAGATGTCATTAGGACTTGAATGATATACACGAATTGAATTTGGATCAGCGAGTTCTGTTGTGGAAAAAATTTCTTCTAACTTGAGACCTGAGGATTTGACTATTGACTATATGGATTTTATTACTCTTCTCCGCTTATCAAGATTCGCAAGAACATTGTTCGAGATTGGATGAGTAGGAACATTTGGAACCGGGGGTTTAGCTTGGGATTCGCTGGAACATGGTGGAGTGCCCGGTACTTTGGTGGTTGGAGTAGATCTAGTGACTGCTGTTTCACTTCCTCAGCACCTGGTATTTGAGCTTCTTGAGTGTCTCATTGAGTAGTGTCGATGCGTACTGCTTCTCTTACTAAAAAGTCGTTTTGAGAAAAATTGTTGAGTAATGGGTTTGCTTTTGTTTCAAGCTTGGTCGTGCTTCTTTAAGCTTTGATTCATGTTTGCTTAGTTGGATATTTAGGGTAAGGAATTTAAACTCCATGGAAGCAAATACACATAGACATTTTCTTAGTATATACGGTGATGCAATTTTTTTGGAAATCGAATACAATTTTCAATAATAACACAATGCAGTACGATGAACATTACTTGCAGTTTAGCTTTCAGACTCATGCTAGTTGTAAATATATTTATTAAAATATTAATTTGAAATATAAAAAATTTCAATAATGACTAACAACATAGAAATGTATCAAGGTAATTTTTATTTTTTAATAATTATACATTTTCCATACAAATATTTGGTCTTATAAATAATAACATTTTATTTATCTAAAAATATATTAGTTGAATATTTTTTTTGAAACTTAAAGTAGATATTTATTTTGAGTTAAAAAAATTAAAACTGTTTATTTATCATGAATTGTTTCATTTTATTTTATTTGTTAAACTCACTAATTTTTGTGTTATTATTTATTTTGCATATTAGTACTAATAGTAGAGATTAGCAAACAATAATACTTCATTAGAAAGGTCTAAATAATGTCAGAAATCAATTTTTATGGTAATGATTAAATTGTATTAAAAGTTATTATTATTTTTTAATTAAAAATATTTGGAAAATTCAATGAAGTACAACTAAATATTTTCCTTTCAGTAATGTTTTAATAAAAAAGTCTGGACTTTGCTAAATAATTAGGAACTTGGTGATTAATTTTTGTGACATTATCCAAAATCTGATACGTATCAAATATTATAATATGAATTTTTTTATTATAGTTGTTAAAATTATTATTTTTTTTAATGGATAACTTTTTTTCTTTCAAAAATGCAATATAAAATTGATAAATTATATCTCATTATACGTTAGTAATTCTATTTCACTTAAAAAATTTTTTTTATAATATAACTACTGGCTAATTGTTAATGTTATAATAGTAAAGTATTCTAGATTGTTCAAAGTTACAACGTCATGGAAACAAATGACTTTTTTTACACATAGCCATTTTTTTTTAGTAATTTGTGTTATTAATACTTTTATTATGATTAATTGTCTTTTTTCTCGTTTATATGGATTAATTAATTATATTATTAACGATTATTTATATTAGCAAGAAATCAATGTTTGATGGAATGTACGTTATGTTATATATGGTGATGCTAATTGTTTTAATAAAATTCAATACAATTTACAATAGTTATAAAATGCAGTACGATAATTATTGTTTGTTGTTTAACTATGAAAATTATTTCAATCGTACGTACATTTATTAAAATATAATTTTAAAATATCTGAAATTTAAGTAAATTAATAACAATATAAAAATAGAGATATTTATTAAGATAATTTTTACTTTTAGCTTCGATGCGAAACTGAGAAGGTTATGGTTTTGCTATGGTGTGTTTTGTTTTTTTTTTGTCTGTTACCACTTATTCTCAGCTCTCACTGGACCGATATTTTTCAACGATACGTCAAAAGATCACAAATCGTATCTAATCGAAGACATTACCCTCAAAAATTGAAAAAATTTCTCTCATTCCACGTAAATGGGGAAAATAGATGTATAATGTACTTTTCATTTGGTATTGTTTTTGTAAATTTGACACTTAACCTTAATCTCGATTTCATATTTTACATTTTTAACTTTATTGTGCTATAATTTGTTGAAAAGTGTATGGATGAATACAATTTAATTTAATTTTAATTTTGCTATATATATTATTTTTTTAACTATATTTGTATGGTCTTCTACCTTTCTAGTATTTCAAATTCTTTGGTAATTTGTTATAGTAAAAATCATTTCTTAAATTATGATCTTGAGTTTCATATAAATATAATAATGGACTTTTTTGGATTTGATAATCGTCATCAGTTTTACTTAATGACCGATTGAACAAATCTTCCATTATTTCTACATCATCAGGCACCTTAAGTGCATAATCATCTTCTTCGTATATAACTAATTGCAATATATTGTCCGTATTATCCAATAATATATTAGATCTATTTTCCTTTGATGGACTATTTAGACTGTCTAATTTTTTGACAGATGTGTTATCCTTTTTTTAGAATAATTAAATACGCCCCTTTTCCATTATTTGGCCATCTTTTTTCAGACACATTTTTATCATCACAACATACCCATCTAGACTTTTCTTTTAAATATACGATGTAATGTCCACATTTAGTGTCATCGCTTATATGAAATATTGTAACTGACGGTATATAAATAGAATCTTCTATTGTAAATCGAGATTTGGACAAATTTTTTAATTTTAGAACTGTTGTTTTACTAATTATATATTGACCATTTATCCAACTAGAATTGAATAATGACAACTGTATAATCAAATAATTATTTGCTTTTATTATTTCATGTCGTCTTTTGAAACCACCTGTTTGATTACAGTTTTGACAAGAATAATCATCAATGGATGTCCATTTTTTTTTATTAAATTGAAGTAGACTTTCTAGTTCTATACTGTGGTTTCGATTAGAAGGTAATTCTAAACGTTTCACAAGATTGCGTTCCTCTGAACTACAAGTTTTTTTTTTACAATAATCGCAGTAGTTTATACAACTTTCAGTAAAACTAAATAAGGAGGTATCACTTACACAACGGTTACAGTTCATTAAAGCTTCCATAAATTCTACACAATCCTGTTGTTCCTTCCTAGGAAAAATCGTGTTCTTTAAAGTGTCATCCACGTATTTTCTTATTTCAAGCGTATCGGTCACTTCATTTTTTTCATAATCAATAAGCTGTTGTTTCATTTCTCCAGCTTGGCCTTTATAAGTAGTACTTACAAACGTATCACAATGATATAAAGCTTGAATAACAGAGTTGGAATAACATGATACATTATCCATATTAGCAAAGCCAATGATTTGACGAGAAATTTTTACATTATCTACGTTTATTTTATTTTTCAAAATACTTTTTTGTACGATTAATGCATCAGTGTCATCGATGATACTCATCGAACGATTAAAAATATCTTCAATCATTTCTACGTCATCTCCAAGCACGATAAGAGCGTCATCTCTATCTCTGTGTACAATTGATTGCAATGCAATATCAATGTTTTTATCTAAATCCTCTGAAAGTCGTAATTTTTCTTTTAGTGGTAGTAAATAATGGTTATCAATCCTTTCATCGCTATTAGATCGGGAAACTTTTNTCAATCCTTTCATCGCTATTAGATCGGGAAGAAAGTTGTATTTCTTTGTTCACTAAAACCAAAGGTCTATGGTCACTCACTAAACTTTCATAAACAATTACATTAAAATCAGTGTTGGTTATGACATTGTCAATACAAGTACCATAGTCTGTTGTAATTTCATTGACAAGTATTTTATACTTCATTTCTTCTATAATTTTATTAAAAATATTTGGAATTTTATAGAAATTTATATTGAAATCCCCAATAAAAATGATGTTTTCTCCATTAATATCAATTATATTTTTTAAGCATTCACACATTTTTTGTTTGTAGAAAATTTAGGCGAAACATATAATCCGACATATGTGTAATTATCAAGGATAACACAAATAATTTCCATGTGATCTTTGTTATGAGTAATAACTGAGGATTCACTTGATTTGAAAATATCACGTATATTATTATTTAGGAAACATATTGAACCACTTTTGCCATTGTCATGCACTTTGTTGATCCTACATATCTCTGTGAGTCCTTCAATGTTATAAAAATCATTTTTTGTTGTTCCAGTTTCTTGGAAAAATACTATATTTGATTTTAATAATATTTTATCAGTAAGTATGTGTTCGAAATATTTGTTTAATGATCTTATATTGTGTAAAACACAATATATCGACAGATTGTCTTATGTTAAAAATGGAAATTTAGGTTTTATTTCACAAGACCGCAGTCTAGCCATTTCAGCATAGACTTTTGAAGATGGTTTAGGTGAATTAAATGGAAAATAATCTATAANACTTTTGAAGATGGTTTAGGTGGATTAAATGGAAAATAGTCTATACATAAGCCCTTGGCTGATGTTGCTCTACTGCATCCTACATAAAGCATATTACACAGTAAATACTTTTTAGGCACATGGTATGCAACATTTTCATATGTTGCACCATGTGATTTATGAACAATCAATGCTAATGCCTCAACTAAAGGTAATTGTGTTCTAGTTACCTTCCGGTTTTCTGAATTTCCAATTCGAAATTCCAAGTGCGTAATTTCAATAGGTGTCCAGTGAGACCAGTCATCGGATACTTCTCCTTGAGAGGACAACTTTCCTTTAACTTTTTGTCTTGTAATTGAGCCTACTTCTGGTTCATCAAATTTTATCCACACTCTATGAGCGACTTCTTTACCACTAGCAGTTATTGTACGGTTGATTTGCATCAGTTCACCAATAGCGCCATTAACAATTCCGTATTCTGTACAGATATTTGTAACAATCATGTATTTCGCTGTTACCTTCAGTATAAGTGTTTTAGGTAATCCAAAGTTTTTGGCCTTGGAAGTTACTTTGCAGCAGTAATATCAACTTTTTTCCCTGTTGTATCTATTGCTTCAGATACAAAACTAGTAGTATTTAAACTATTTAATACTCTCGTATTCATATCGTCCACCTCTTTATTTGTTGCCCATAGATGCATAACTCCAGGTTGAAAACTAATTTCCAACGGTTTTACGAGTTTCATAAAAAAGTCTATATCATTTTAATTAATTCTCCCCTAGCTAATTTAGTTAATACTTCAGCAAATTCTTTATCATCTCTTTGTCTCATAATTTCTCGTAACAACTTTGTTGCGCAATTTATATAATATTTTTAATAAATCACTCCATGATGACTCACTTGGACTTAATGTTAAAAATATAGTAGGATGACCTAACTGCCTAACCATTGCAAAAGTGTTTTTTCTCACAGCGGCTAAATGTGAAGGTGAGTTTTTTACATTATGTAATAAACGATAATCTTAATCATTATCAATCATTTTTGTTAGATTTTTAGTTTGCAACATCTCCAGCTGTTATATTTTCTTTTTTATTTTTCCTCATAATTATTTGTACATTATTTGCAATTTGTTTGTACACAAAAACTTCACATTTGAAAAACAAATTCGGCGTATCTGCTGCAAAACGCCGATCTGAATTTATAAGTTCTGATCTTATTACTTTAGAGTAATTTTTTAGCGGATCTTTAACTTTTCTAGGATGGCCACCAAACAAATTAGGAAATGCTTTTTCTTCAGCATGGTCATCAATTAAAATAGATAAAGGTCTTATACCTTTACCTGGAGAAAAAGACACATAATCTCCATTTTCAACCATAGAGTCTATAGTTCCCGGATTGTCAAGCTCTTCATTGACAACCTCATCAGATNTGTCAAGCTCTTCATTAACAACCTCATCAGATTCTTCATTGATTAATAAGTCCATGTTTTTTGAAATTGACTGAATATGGTTTGTCACATGACTATACCATTCTTCATCGATTTCTGCACTTCTGTATAACGGTTGGTCTCTAAGGTCCATCAGAGCTTTGACGACTAACATTGGGCGAACATTTTGATACAAATAATGTTGCTTAAAACAGGATTTTCTTTTTAATTTGACTTTCATTATTTTAATAGCAGTCAAATTTTCCGCTCTTCGTGGCAAAATACTGGTTGTCTTAGTCAGATCAATCGGTACGTTAACAACACTACCTTGAATTTTCAGCTGACCTTCCCCCCGAAGACATTTAAATACTTTCAAAAATGGTAATCGCAATGAAACCATTTGTCTTTCAATTTGATTTAGCTCCTTAACTGACTATGGAACATGATTCAATTAAAATCCATTTTCGGTGTATAATGGTGGAACTTTAGATTTTTTTAAGTGATTATAACAACTATTACATGCGAATACACTTTGGTTATCATTTAGAACAATATTTATATTAAGATGTCTTAGTAGTTCATTTCGACAATTTATCATGCTACTAGGTAATCTTAAACGATGACAAGAAACACAAGTCTCTGATAAGCCTTGTGTTTTTCTTAAATTAAACTCAGACAACAACGTTTCCCATTTTTGCCTTTTAGCATTTAGTCTTTGCTGTTCACGTAATCTATACGAAGATATATGACAAGAACGCTTTCTACGACTTGACTGCAAGCTACTATCTGAAGGAACCCTTCTCTTTAACATTCGACTTTTGTTCGCACTTTTATAGGCTTTTCGCAATTCTAGTCTTTTTTTCATGCTAACTTTAGCAGCTTCTATATTTGCTTTTTTTACTGCTGGGTTATTCAATCGCTTTCTCATATTTAAACGAGCTGTTTTTCTGTTAGCCTCTTTAAATGCGTTATCCTTTAATCGTTTTCTCATATTTTTTAAATTAATTGTATTATCAACTTTTCTTTTGTAATAATCAAGTCTTGCTATTCTTTTTCTAATCCTATCATTATTGCGTTCTTTTATTCTACAAACTTCACGTTTTCGCTTAATTTTCATACTATAACGTTTTTTTTTTTTTGTAATTTTGGCAATCCTACCCATTTTGACCCTTCTGTTTTTTTAGCTTCGATGTTTTTACTTGAATTGCTCATTATATTAAATGTTTTAAGCATTCATCATATAAAGACCTTCTAGTCGTTTTATTTAATTTTCATTTTAAACTTTCTTAAAATATTGTCAATAATTTCAATACTAAAATTTTTAAAATCTGTCGATGAATAATTAAAATTTTCTAAAATCTTAATAATTTTAGAATTAACTCCACAGTAATTTGTGGGAACAATACTAACTAATTTTGAGCTAGAATTGGAATTACAATTCAGAATTTTTCTTAAACATGAGTTTTTATAGTTGATATAATATACAATTTTTTTTTTAAATTAGTATCATTTGATTTATTGTAAATTATATAACAAATATTTATAACACAATTATGCTTCATAGTTACTTTTGAATATTCTAAATCAGGATATTCAGAACGAATGTAGTCGGCAACTTCATTTAATTTATTATCAAACTTCATGATAATTTTTTTTATAAGTAACACAATTTAATTAAAAAAATACTACTATGGGTAAACTTAAATTAACTTTTTATAACTGATTTACAATAACCATAGCAATCTGGTCAATTTTTAAAAAATGAGTATTTACATATAAAGAAATAATTAAAACAAGCAAAAAAAATTGGATTAAAATTATTACTGATTTTGATTATTAATATGTTGAAAATAATTATAGCAAAATATCATTTTTAACCTATTTTTTTGGTTTCTTGTGAAAGTTTATAATAAAAAAAGTTGAATTTGTTACCATAACTTTTAGTTTAACTTACAAGTTTTAAATTGATATCATTAAATAGAAAATTTATGAGAATTAAAAATATTATATTGTTAAGATTAATATGCAGTTAGGAAATTGTACAATACTTATAATTTTACAATATTTACAGTGAATTTATCAGAAATGTACGATTTGATTACGATTTAATGAAGTATTTAATGAATTTAGATTTTCTATAGACATATCTAGAATGAAATTTCAGTGAGTGTTATTATTTTTTTCTAAGCCTAAAAAATATTTTTATTTAAGAACATATTCATAATTTATGTATATATTTCCTACATTTTTTGTGAGGTCAACATCACATATCTTTTAGTTGCGCTTATACAACTAACTATTTCATTTTTTTAAAAATATAATTCACTTCAGTTTAGACTACATTGACTTTTTATCCTCCACAAAAAAATATTTAGTATATACATTATATTCGAGATTTGATGTATTAGATAAAAAAAGTGATAAATAGTATATATATATTTGATTTTGAGAACTGCCTATAAAGAGTCATATTAATATATGAAAGTTTGTTATAATATATGTTACACTTTCGAAACAAATGACGACTTTAATATTATAATATAAAAATAGTGGGCTGTACATAGTTAGATATATCGAGACAGTTATGTCACTAGTACGCACTATGAATTTGCAAATGTAAAAAAAAACTGGCTGTACTATGCTAACATTTTCAGAAAGATACGTCGCATGTACGAGTTTTAACATTTGCTATGAAAAAGTCATTTGTTCGATGTATCTTAAATAAATTGATACATTCACAATAATTTTATTTTTAATTATTATACAATAGGCAACTGAATAGTGATAATTTTAGAGGTATCCTTTAATCTAAGAACATATATATTTTTTTAAATCAAATAGTCAAATAATTTTTATATCAATTATTGTTCATTTTTTTTTTTATTATTTAACATTTAATTTCTTGTACATTATACTTTACGTATTCAATTTTTTTTTTGTGAGTAAAAATGCAAATGATATATGATTATTGTAGTGTGAAGTGAAGTATATTCCAAAAACCTATTACATTTAGTTATAAATGCACAACTATATGCTAAGGTACCTTACAATAAATGTAAAATATATATGTGTTCTTATATAAACATATTTTTTGATGTGAAAAAATAATAAAAACCCCTAAAGTTTTATTCTAGTTGTGACTATGGAAAGATGCTGGGAAAATGGGATAGTCTTTTACTAATTAGCAATACAGAAAGCATATCTATTGATGAAGACTATCGATCCTTATAGCTCTGTATAGTGTCGTGATAAAAATCAACGAGTTACTTGTAGTTGCAATTTCTCGTGTATTATATATGTATATTAACCCAAAATATTTAAAGTTTTATATCTAATGAATGAATAAAGTTAATTGTCGAACCTTAATATTTACATAGATTTAGGACTAATTGTTAATCTTACTTTGTATCTGCGCCCCACTTCAGTGGACCTTGGGAGGCGACAGTCCGTTCCATGAAAGCACACCTTAACTGGTCTACCTGGACTCCTCTCAGATCATCTTTAAAAATCCAAATTACTGTCGACTTGTAGTGACAATAATGCGCGCCAAATCACATAGACCACCCTATCAACTCGGCTTATTAAGGGCGACGACCGCATTTTATCATTTAGTTGTATGTGAAATTTAATCAGCTATTTAATGATATATTCAAATAGTCTTAATTAGTATTTGACGTAATGAATTTCATGCTAAACAGCAGGAAATAATTATACACGTTTGCCATTTAAGTAATAACTATTTCAAAATTTCTCTCTAATAATTATAATACTAAATTATTAAATATCAATTTCATAAAATCGAGAATTTTACACAAAAAATATAGAATATATTTTATTATGGTAGCCATTTTCATCATGTAGACTGTTTTGTACGAAGCATATAAACCGTAAGACGGCTAGTTGTGGAAAAATAGAGACGAGTAAAGTAAGACGCTAGAGATCAGCTCTCACGCGATGTGATATAATCAACAATGTTTGTAACAACTGGTCTACTAGATCTTTGCTACAGGAGTTCTGTACCAAACATGCTCCTTGCGTTGAAAGACTAAGACTTTATATTTTTCAAATAAACTGTCAAAAATACGTTCAGAGTTGTGTGTGCGTAATACAACTAATATTAGATCCCGTGTCAACAGTTATAGGCACATTAATGTTGTTGAACATAGCATAAAAATGTAAAGCAATTGGCGTAGCATTATTAATATTGTAATTCAGCAAAGTTTAACCTTAATTCAAGTTTTTTGAATTCTTAACACAATTAAGAGCCGTGTAAATATTTAAATAAAAAGTTATAGCAGTTATTAAATGCAGAAAAAAATTGAAAAATTCTATTTTTTACAGCAATGTAATTTTGAGATATTTTTCTATATTTATGAAATTAAGGGATTTTTTTTCAACAGTATATTCAAATCGGGTTCTTTTGACGTATTAATCATAAAAATCAGTCCAGTAAGAGTTCAGAATTTTCATGGATAAGCATGAAAAAATGCCCATCATAGTAAATACTTTCTCAATTATGCATTGAAACTTAAGTCTTAACTTAAAAATAAATCGTTTTGACAATGTTTATGGCCATATAACTAAAAAAGCAATGAAATACTAAAAAAATCAAACATTGTTAATCATATCGGACAGAGGTATAACCCTTAACCCTATATCTTGGATGTAATAAATTCTGGTGTTAAAATTAATAATTAAATAATTAAATAATTAAATAATTAAACCCATTTCTACTATTTCAACGAATCATTATTTTTAAAAAAAGTGATGAAGAACTTTTGTAATATCTTCAATTTGAACTCGCACCTTTCCCTTTGTCATTATTTGATAAAAACGTTCTTAGAAAAACAAAAATATCTGCAAAAGGTAAAAAGTGATGAGTCAGATGAATTGTTTGAAAAATGTGTAATAACGGTAAAGTCGAACTTCACAAAATTCAAGAAATTGGTAAAATATTTTCTAAGTGCATTAAAGTTTATCAAACTTTTGTCAGCGATTGAAGCAAATCATATAATGATATCGATGTTTGAGAAGTTTGACGAATTATTCGAAAAAGTAAACAATGTTATTGTTGATAAAAAATATGAACTTGATCTATTTTTGAATTCTATACTCAAGTTTAACAAAGATTTCTATTCTCTGTTGTGTAGTTATAACGTCGATATACCAGATAAAAATAAACTCTTTAAAAATGATTACAACAAATATTTCGAAAAATTAAAAGAAAAAAAAGGAATTACACAATGTTATTTAAGCTTTGTTACGTCGCTATTTAGGGGTTTAGCCTAAATGCCCGTCGACAGTATTCTAAGGGACCAACGGGGGATAGCTGGCTAGGCTATATCTACCTTAGGTACTGAAGTTTCCTATTTAATTTATATTCCCTTAGAGGAACTACCAAGGGTCGCACTACAATATATATATATATATATAACACTTTAGGTTAACAACGATATAAATAAATATTTATTAAGCAATTGAAATATTAAATAGATAATACACCTAGAGATGATATAATCCAACAGGGAGCTGACGGCGACACACACAATATACGGAGTAGCAAAGTTAAGTTAATTATCAGGCAAAAGTAGTGATCGCGAAGATGGTAAAATGTCAACTGTCGATAGGGATATCTTATTGTGGCACATTGGCCGTGAATTGCAAAAAGTGTTTATGTGTGCAGTCCGCCCTCCTGTTAGTATTGTTGTATGTCACTGTGTTAATTATATACAGTGAACACCCTGTATAATATATGTCTATTAACCGGTACAACGATGTTATGGGAGACAGAGATATGGGCACATATTCTGATCGTATCAGCTTTCTTATGGAATATTTTGATGATTTTATTGATCAGATTATAGAAACAAAATACACAGAACTTGGTTTTGTATACAATGAAAGACAAATTGAAAATATCTATTATGATATAATTATTAATAAAGGACATACGGATTGAAATAAAGTATAAATTGAAAAACGGTAGCACAGTGGGGTCGCGGCATAGTGGAGACATTGCATAGTAGGGTCCAGTATAGATTTAATCTGACAGTGATTAAAATCACTATCATAAGAAACGCTTCGATGCAAATCTGTAGATAGTGTTTAATTTTAAAAAATTGATGGATAATTGCAAAAGCAACATCAACTTCTATTAAAATAAAATACAAAACCCATAATTATCATACAAAAATAGTATATTTTTCAATATGGTAGCCATTTGCGTATAGAAGATAGATCGTCGGGACAAATTTTTTTTTTTCATTTTGTAGTACATAAAATAAGCTTTAATTTTATATATGTTTAAAGGACGCAGTATTTCCGGAACATTTTCAAAAATTAAGTTGAAAAAGTTATTTTTTGTAAAAAAGTTACTATTTTAAATCCTCCCAGTGAGCAGAATAAGTGTTAGATTTTCAAAAAAAATTATATCAAATGAAAGGGAAATATCTAAGGTTTCAATACAAAAAAATATTATTTTTATTTGTTCATTTTTGAAAAAGTTATGGCAGTTTTAAGTACAAAAAACATCCCGATAAAATGTAATTTTTATCGCAAACATTACATTTTTTTTTAAATTTTCGACAGCCATTTGCACATAGAAGATAAGATGTCGGGACAAATTTTTTTTTTTCATTTGATAGTATATAACATAACCTTTGATTTGATATATGTTTAAAGGACGCAGTATTTCCGGAACATTTTCAAAAGTTCAGTTGAAAAAGATCTATGTTTTTTACAATATTTTAAGTTTTGAACGCCCCCTATATAAGGGGAAATTGTCCAATTTTAATAAAAAGTATGTCAAATGAAAGATGTACTTATAATGTATTTAGAAAAAAAAAATTTGTGCTGATATATACATTTTTCAAAAAGTTATAGCATTTTTAAGTTGAAAATTTAAAATCGAAAATCGAAAATTTTAACACAAAAATAGTGTTTTTTTAACTACGGCAGCCGTTTAAATGTAGAAAAAAAGTGTCGGGACAAATTTTTTTTTTTCATTTTCTAGAACATAAAATAAGCTTTAATTTGATATATGTTTAAAAGAAGCAGTCTTTCCGAAACATTTTCAAAAATTAAGTTGAAAAAATTAATTTTTGTAAAAAAGTTGCCATTTTAAATCCCCCCTAATGAGCAGGTTAAGTGATAGATTTTCAAAAAAATGATATCAAATGAAACGTAAATATCTAAGGTTTTAGTATAAAAAAAA
>NW_026099573.1:29135136-29162563 GCF_025091365.1 Daktulosphaira vitifoliae
GGGGAAAAAAAAAAAAAAAAAAAAAAAAAAAAAAAAAAAAACACATCATAGTAAAATTAATACTTTCTCCGCTTCGCATCGAAGCTAAAATTCTAACTATTATTTTTTTAAATAAAGAGTAAACATTAAAATTTATTCTGATACTTATTTTAATAAAATATCATTTGATTATTTTTTTTCAGCGTCTCTATTTTTTACACTTTAAATCATCAACAAAAAAAAAATAATACAAGTGATCAATTTTTATTATATCTTTAATTGAACTAAGTAAATTTACGTGTAAATATAAAATAAATATGATGAAACATTTTTTTTTATTAAAATTTGTTCATATTTAAACATTGATAACGAGTAGAGTTTTGGTATAATTTTGAATTTATATTGTAATTATTGTTTATTCAATTTGTATTTTTTTAACATAAAAAAATTATAAATATAAAAAATGATTCATGATAATCATGGGTTTTTAATAGGGATATTAGTATGCAATTGTAAGATAGTTCTTGGCAATATAAAACTACACAAAGTTTAAGTATATCTCTAATAAGTTAGTAATAAATGGTTGATTTTTATCTTTGTTACTAACTAGATGTTTAAACAAATATATTCTTATTATTTAATAAATAACAAAATGCTTGTGATACATAACTTATCTATAAAAATTTTCTTAAATAAAAAGTAAAAGGGTTCTGACTACAACTAGCTCGGTATTGTACAAAATCGAAAACTTACAATTAAAGGCTTAGGAGTACAATATTGCTCTCCAAAAATTACGTGAAGAAACGATCCATAAACTCCATCGTTAATAAAATGTCTTTATTAATAATATCATGTTTAATCGTATGAATTTTTGTGACAAGAGTAGCTGCAGAAACTACAAAATATCTGTCGAGCTTAGCAATAATTTCAACTGGACAGTGAAAATCATTCAATTAGAGCATCGCTCATGGCATCTGAAAACTTTTTATTTCATTACATAATTTTATTTTAAATAAAGACGTTGAGTTTTGAGAAAATAATACTGAACTTGATAATTCACTGAAATAGTATTTCAAATACAAGTTCAAAAATATTGTAGAAGAGAATTATTAATAATTTAATTTTTGTGGATAAAGAGATAACAAATAAATTGATGTATAATAAAATTACTTCATCAATTTGAATATTTTTAGCACCCGGAAATCCTCCGCCAATATCAAATATGTGCATGTTTGTAAAGCCTATTTCCTTTGCATAGCGAAACACATTTCCAGAAGTTGATATAGAGCTTCAGGTTCATTGCATACTGACCCTTCATGAAAACAAACCCCCACAATTGATAAACCTAATCTGAAAGCGTGTTATTCTAGATCACTGCCAAATTTTAAACCTAAACTAGAACTTCCCAAAGATAATGCACAACATCGGTGACTAATCTGTTCATTATAATCATTTTATTAATATAGTTGATAAATCAATGATAAAATCCTTAAATAATTTTAATAAACATTTCGCTTATTTGGAAATTATCCTATTAATTATATAAACGATTTTTAACGTAGAATTTTAAAATTAATAAAGTTTTAATTGTATTCTGCAAAAAAAAAATACATATAACAATAATATCGAATTATGTAAATAATTTTACTAAATCTAAGTGGTTAGTTCATTATTTGTACTCATTTTAATTTTATGCGTATTTAATGAAACATTTTTATGTGTCTTAATTATTTAACTTATTCCTAACAACAACGTATAAACTTAGTGGTTAATAACCTGCCGTACACATTATTCAAACAAATCAGGTATTAAATTATACAGAGCGTTCAGTAAGTAGGAAGCAAGTCAATTGTTACAAACAATGAGAACAATAGATACCTGTTTCCTTATTTTTTGTACACTCAATATGTAATACACGAAAAATTGATAAATAATCTTTTTAAATCAAAATACATTAGTGTATTTCGTATTTCGTATCCTGATCGTATCTTACCATAAAAAGGTTTTATTCGTGACATTTTTTCCATCCATATTTTTATTTTAATAACAACATCACAAATATCAAGAATATGAAAAGGGTTCAGAAAATTCATGTTAAAAATGTTTCAATTATATAGCTTATGCCTCTTGTGTTAGAAAATTATAGTTGATAATCAGGTGTAATCTAATTTGCCATCAATTTATATTTGTTAATAAAAACAAAAATAATCTAGTTGTTTACTCTAATATAAAGAAAAATATCATAAATAAATGTCAACTTTAGTGACCCACTACTATAGTATCGATAATAGTAGTATACTATTACTATACAACTTTTAAAAAGGTTATTTTAAGTAGACTACTATTACTAAATTTATTAATTTATTAAGTAAATTTTATAATATTCAGTTTAATACAACTTTCAATGTTATAAGTTTTTTGAAAAATGATCAAAAACTGAAAATTAATAATTAAAGAACACAGTGTACAAATAAGATAATTCTATTTTTCAAAACTAGAATAATTAGAAATTTTTAACATGTGCTATTACCTACTAGAATAACTTAAAATCGTTTTTTTATCACTTAATTATTTGTAATCCTTTGTTTTTTTGTGTAGGTGGATTTGTTAATTTTATTTAAATTAAAAATCGTATAAATTTTGGTTATGAAAAACAAAAAAATGGAGTTCTATTGTTACTACCTAAAATACTTCAATTATTATCTAAAGACTTTCCTTCCAATAAAGTTTGTTCTCTTACCTGTGAATTTTTCAAAAAGTTATTTCAATATAAGGTGAAAATTGAAAATAATAACAAAATAAAAACAATTTTTTATCTAGATTTCGAATAAGTTTAATTAAAATTGTCTGAATAGTATTTTTATGAAAAACACAAATACAATTTTAAATTTTTTAAAAATATTATTCCCATGGTCTTAAAAATTCCACAACTATAATAGAACAACCCACTATGTTTTTATTTGTATCGGTATAATATGTTTTTAACTTGTATGTTCCATAAAAAAATTGCTTTGGAAAGTTAGCCTCTTGGAGCAATGAAATATCAAAAGCTTTCATCACGTAGAAACCCTGTGAAATATATAAATATAATAATTATTAATTTAGAATAACAAGACTACACTTAATAATTTTATGTATGTATTTTACTTACATTTTACTATACATTTGTATAGTAAAATGACTACTATTAGGTTTTTTTATTTTAAATAAAAATAAGTAATTTACGCCTCCACAGACAAAATATTACACATATTGAGAAAAATACTTAGTTTAATTTTAATAAATATAAAATTTAATTTTAATTATAATACAATAAACATATAAAAATAAGGATAACAATTTATCTATTAAAAACTTTAGCTAGTGAATCAAAAATAAAATAAATCAAAACTATCTATATTTATGCGTTTAGAAAATATTATATTAAGAGTAGTGCATACTATAGTTTTTCTTATTAGTTAGAATGTTTAAAAATAGCGGATATTTAATATCTTGTACCGTGATATTTAATGGTATTTGATTAAGTAATTCTGGACAATAAATATCATTATTCAATAATTTTTATGCAAATTTAAGATCATTATTAAATCTTCTCTTTGTCAAAAAATCCTATTTTATCCCCATTGTTACGTCTTCTAATTAAATATTATTTTTCCTTAGCTTATATCTTAAAAAATATAAAAATCTGTTTTAAATTTTATCTTGTTCTTTTATTTTAAAGTAATGATTCAAAATAATAGACCAGTATTTTATTATAAATAAGAAACAATACAATATAGTTAAACATTATGAGCCATTAAGTTCCAAACAACATCGTTTTAAAAGTTCATGTATTAAAAGATTTATTATTATATAAGAAATGTGTTCCTAAAACGATAGATTACTTGATAATATAACACCTAAATCTTTTATCTGAGAAACCCTATTTTACGTAGTCCCTTTAATATTATAATTAAAAACTTATGTATCTTTACGACGACAAAACGTAATCTGCGCACATTTTGCTACATCGATAGAAATAAAATTATTTTAACACCAACATTTAATTCTATCTAAACCAGATTGTAGTTTTCACAATATTATTATTTATTATTATTATTATTAATTTATATTGCTTATTAAATTAACTACTTAATTATATATATTGTTATCTGAATAATCAAAGTTGACATCATTATAAGATAGTGGCACAATCAACTGTGGTTCCTGGAAAGTAGTGAAAATGAGAAATCTCATACTACACAACATTCTAATAGCTATATGGATTCTCCATACAAAATTTTTAATTGTACTACTACTATAAATATAATAAAAGAACGAAAAATATAATTTTTAATTGAAAAGTTGAGAAAAACATTTACCTGAAAGAAACCGAATAAAAAAATTTCTCAATTTTAAGTTTCTAATGACCTTTGTGAGTACAATGTTTAATACATATTTGTAGTTTCTTTTATCTGAATTATATTATAAATTGTTTAGATACAAATTTTAATAAACAAATTAATAAATTATTTGACATTAATTTAAACAAAGAGACAAATTGGGGTAAATCCCTTTCTAGATCCACCAAATTGCGCCTATGAAACGCCTTATATTTAGAAAGCTTTCTACTAAAAAATACTTACACTGTTAAATGGGCATGAGTAATTGGTAATATTCATGCTATTTACAAACGGCTTCCAAACATTTCCCATCAAATATTTCAGCGTTGAACATGCGTTACTTTTATCATACACAAATGCGTTATCTTTCCATCCTCCTATTTTATCCAATACGGCCATGTTCAAATTTAGCTGCAAAATTATTTTACAATAAGACTTTGATTTTCTATTTTTTTTAAAGTAATTAGCAAAAAAGAAAGAAAATGATGTCCATTCCATGATATTGAAGAGCGGCTCCCAAGCCTATCAATCAGGCTCGTCCACTCGAAGTCCCCTCTTAAATGCAGCCATTAAAACAGTCGATCGTTACTGTACTCTACGGAACTAAATGATAATTCCAAGTATTCATAGCGAATAAGGTGGCAACATAATCCCAAATATTTTTACAAATTCATAATTAATATTCACATAGGTGTAAATTTAAACGAGAATGAAAATTCTACGATCATCTATCACTTATTTCCATGGGAACAAAATAAGTCAATTTGGTTGAAATGTTTATGGATCCATAAGTATTTCATGCCATACAACAATCTACGAAAGCTTTAACACATTCATATAAGTGAATTTGACATGTTTTCACAAATTAATTCAAACAAGATAAAGAAAAAAATGCCAAAGAATTAGAATAAAATTTTGGAATGCAAATTTTATTTCTAAAATGACAATATTTGACTCTGTAGCACCTCTACACTATACTTCCAAAAATAAAAAAACTACATTAAAAAAAAAAACAATACGTTTATACTTTCTATTTAAGTACGCCAAATTTTGGGTACCAACATGAAAGTAAGTTAATTTCAAATAAAAAAAAATATTAAATAAAAGTTGGATAAATGTAATATATTTTTTGGCCAATTTGTTGATTATATTTGTTGCATAGTTTTTTTATTAATATATTTTTTAATGGATTAACACTTAATTTAATCATTAATTATAAATTCATTATTAATATTACGTGAATAGAATCGTCAAATGGGATTTGAGTCGTTATATTGCCCGTCAATGCAGTGACCGTCTTGGAAATTCTTGATAAATGAAGATTTGCTCTTATCAAATAGTCTACACTTGAATTACATGTAAATGCCGCTTTAAATTTTAATTTATATTCACCCTAGCAAATTCTAATAAGAATAAATTATACACAAAATATACTTTTAAATTTTGTTACTTACTACCGGTAGGTTAGGATATAATTTTAATTCTGCACATAAAGTTGTTAAAACAAGAAACGTACAAAAGAAACTAAAGGTTACTCTGTCCATTTTTATGTGACTATATTTTTATTATTATATTATGAATTATATTTACAAAATATAATTTCAAAACATCAATATTTATGATAAAACATTAACTTTCTGTGATGTAATAACTCACCATAACCAATAAACAATTCCAAAATCAAATAACAAAAAAATAAATATGTTTTTGTTATGATATATCAAAATATAGTCATTGAAATATTGACATTGGCAATGTGATTGAGATGGCATCAAAGATTATCCATGATTTTTTTATAATAATTATGTTCAAAAATACCTTTATTTTTCTTTTAATGAGCTAATTTATGATTTTATCTGACAAAATTGTTTATTCTCAATTATAAATAAAGTTAAATACAGTACGGATCCAGTGAAAATTGATTTGAAGATTTTTTTTTAGATTAGTATCGATTGATTTCTAACAGTGATTAAATCATTGTTGTAAAATGTTATGATTCATATTTCAAACAAAATTTTTAAAAAAATTATCTTATTTAATAATATTTATATTGTTATTTATGTTGTTTATATTGTTATATATTTTTGACTTAAAAGGCCAATTATACATTAGAGGAGAAAATTCAAAAAAAATTTTTTAACATTAATACAAAGCTGAAAACTATAAAAAATTATTTTAATATAAAGTTAAAATAAAAAAAACCCAGCACAGGGGGATCGCGGCACAGTGGTGACGTGGCATAGTTGGATCAATTATTATAATATCTGACAGTGATTAAAATCACTATAAACAAAAACGCTTCGATGCAAATCTTATAGATAGTGTTTAATTTTAAAAAATCGTGGAATATACCAAAAGCAACATGATCTGCTGGTTCGTTATTAATATCCTGATTCAGATAAAGTATGTCGAATGAAAAAGGGATTATTAAAAAAATTTATTTCTCATAAAAAAATTGTGTTGATCCATACACTTTTCAATAAGTTATATCATTATAAAGTTAAAAATGTAAAAAATAAAATCGAGAATTTTCACACAATAATAGCATTCGGTAGCCAATTTCACCGTGAAGACAAAATAAAGTCCGAAATTTTTTTTTGCATAATAAAGTACATTACATTACCTTTAATTTAAGATATATATAAAAGTGTCAGACTTTCAGAAAATTAACGATTTTTAAATTTGTAATTTTTTTGGAGGTTTCCCCCATTTACGAGGAACGAGGGAATTTTTTTCAATTTTTGAGGGTAATGTCTTCGACTAGATACGATTTTTGATCTTTTGACGTATCATTGAAAGAGATCGGTTCGGTGAGAGCTGAGAAAAAGTGGTAACAGACACAAAAAAAAATAATAAATAAATAAATAAACACATCTTAGTAAAATCAATACCTTCTCAGCTTCGCATCGAAGCTAAAATATATACCAAATAATAAATAAAGACATTATGCATCTATAAAAAAAAATTATATTGATTTATTTATTTTTAACTTTATAATGCTATAACTTATTGAAAAGTGTAAGGATCAACACAATTTTTTTATGAGAAATAATATTTTTTAATAACCTTTTTTTCATTCGACATACTTTAACTAAATCAGGATATTGATAAGGAACTAGCAGATCATGTAGCTTTTGGAATAATCCACCAATTTTTTAAAATTAAACACTATCTATAAGATTTGCATCGAAGCGTTTTTGTTTATAGTGATTTTAATCACTCTCAAATATTATTATACTTGATCCAACTATGCCTCGTCACCACTGTGCCGCGAAGCCCCTTTACTGTGTTTTTATTTTAATATTAAACTTTTTTTTTAGTTTTATAAATATAACTAAAAAATGGTAGCCCAATGGGGTCGCGGTGCAGTATGAACGTGGCATAGTTGGGACAAGTATAGATGATATCTAACAGTGATTAAAATCAATATAATAAGAAACGCTTCGATGCAAGTCTATAGATAGTGTTTAATTTTAAGAAATTGGTAGATTATTTCAAAATCAACAATAACTCTTATTCCCTTAATAATATCCCGATTAGTTATTTGATTTATAATTATAATATATGAATATATAATAATTATAGTATTTAAATTTAGTATGAAATTGATATTCAATAATTTAATACTGTAATTTTTACGGAGATATTATAAAAATAATAATGTAGTTGTATATTTCTTTACTTTTAACACGTATAAAAATTTAAAGGGCTTGATGCAATATTTTTCAATAAAAATTGTTTGTTACTTATAACAAAGTTATAAGATTTATACAAGGAACTTTCATCAGAAACAATAATATACTTTCTTAATCAACTTTTCGCGCTGTTTTCAAATGTGCAATTAGACATTTTCTATTACTTCTAAGTTTTAGTATTAAAAAATAAGTATTTACATTTAAAAAAATTATTAAATACATATATTTATATATGTATTATATTTTATGTATGTGTAATGACTTCTATTGTAATGTTTTCTTAATTTTTATTTTGAGTATAAGAAATATGTTCAAAATTTGTATGAATTTTATCTCATGTAATACGACTTCAAACAATTAAATTACCTTTTTTATCATCCTGCGTTGATAAAATTAGTTCCCGATTCGGTAACACTTGTGTATTTCTCGTTAAAGGAACGAGGTTCAAACCCGCATATGGAAATGAATTTAACTCATTTAATTATTGTCTCATTTAGATTCAATAACTATAATAAATATCAAGGCCTCAATTACTGTATTCCCCCTTGTGAGATGCAATTTCTTATCAATTAAAAATTATTTTACGATATGGTTTATTCTTTGTGGCTTTTATTATCAAAATTTTGAAAAATAATTTCTTAACCCTATTAAAAAAAATTAAAAATAACAATAATAAATTATGTCATTATTAAATCACAAGTTTTGCCAATTTTAAAAGTTATTACTGTAATGGGTTCTTTTTGATATTTTCAGATTCAATTTTACTGTTACAGAAGTAATTTAATGCATTTAATAAAAATCCATTAATAAAATTTTTTTTTCTTTTGAAAAACAATTATTAATTTTTAAAAAATTAAAAATTTTGGTTTGTTATGGAATTATTACACTTTGATAAAGGAGTAAATAATATGACTGTCTTAATGTATACTTACATCAAAGCATAATACGATAGTAATTTTAAATCTTTATCAGATTTCAATTTATCTTGGTTAAGTTGGACTTCACAATGCTGAATTTTAAATTGGAATAAAAAATTACTGTAAAATGAGATAATTTAGTGTGACGATTAAACTTAGGGCAGTTAAATATCCATTATTATTTTAACTGAATCAATCTACAGCACAAAGTGCTACTCACAAAAAGTGATAAAATCTGTAAAATATTTAACTGCCCCAAATTTAAGCCCAGATTCAAGTTGACCACACTAAATTTTTGTGTTCACATTATTATAAAAACATTTATGATTTCAAATCACATCAATATTGCAGTTTTATAGTTGAAGACAATAAAATGTTGAAGTTGATAAGTAATAGTTATCAGTTATCATTAGTTAAAAAAAAAACTTATTCTCAAGAATAATGAGTTTATAAAAACAATATTTTTTTGGTCATAAAACAACAATTTTAGTTAACAGATAATTATGCAAATAATTATCAATATAAAATTTTTTAAATATAATTCTAATTATTTTAAATATTAAATCACATATAATTTCGATGCTGTGCGTTAAATCCTGGAGGTATATTATGCAAATTTTGAGGATAACTGGGTTGATTGAATTGAGAAAAAATTTGTGGTTGTGGAGGAAATGATGAATATTGATTTTGAGGCTGTTGGAAACCAAATCTTGGAGGCATGATAGGTGTTGTCTGAGCATAATTAGAAGATTGTGAGTAAAAAGGTTGATATGGAGATTCCTGTTGTAGTGAATGATGTTGATAATGTTGCAGTGGTTGTAACGGTTGATATTGATGTACTGGTTGATGTTGTTGCATTGGTTGATGTTGTTGTATTGGTTGATGTTGTTGTATTAGTTGATGTTGTTGCATCGGTTGATGTTGTTGCACTAGTTGATGATGTTGTTGCATCGGTTGATGTTGTTTCACTAGTTGATGTTGTGGCATTGGTTGATGTTGTTGCACTGGTTGATGTTGTGGCATTGGTTGATGTTGTTGTAATGACTCATGGTGTCCCAGTGATTGAGTATTATGTTGAGGGTAATGAGCTGGAGGTTGTTGGTTGTGATTTGTATTAAGCTCATTATTTTTACAAGTATTCTTAGAATTTTGAGATTTTTTACTATTTTTCTTGTTTTTCTTTGCGAGTTTTTCTTTTTCATCATCTGAATAGTCAATATACTCTGGAGGTGGCTCATTGTTGTCCTTCCAAGATGCATCACTACCTTTGTGCTCCATAGCTTTGGAAATAAACACATATGAAGTGTAATCAGTTTGAGGGGCACAATATACAGTTTCTTTTACTTGAACATCTAATTTTTGTATTTGCTCAGAATCATTAAATCTAATTGTGTAGTATGGTTTGTTAACAGGTCCAACTACCTCAAATATTCTTCCTAAAGCACGTTTCCCCCGATCCACAAACAAAACAGAGTCAATATCAAGTGGAGGTACATTTATAAATGCTTCAACAACAACTAAAATATTAAAATAACAATTATTCAATATTATGTATAACTTTTTTTTAAATAAATGAAAAAGATTACCTAAAGTATCAACTATACTTTTAATATTTCCAATGGGTTTGCATTGTTCCTCTTCAACAGAAATGGTCAAAGTTTCAATTGGAGGTAGATCACATAAATCTAGTTCACCTTTTGTTTTCAAAGGATTGAGGGCTTCTTTAGATATTTCATCATCTGATAATATGTCAGATGATATATCATTGTTTGATTCATTGTCTGAACTAAAAAAATATGACTTTTTTTAAATATATTCCATAAAATAATTTACACATGCAGAAAACTTTTCAAAAATAATAAAAGGTTTTAACTAATAACAAATAATGGTCTATACATTTATTAAATTAAAATTTAGCTCTTAATATTTTTGAAACACATTAAAATTATAAAGTGTATTTTGTACAAAATAAAAATATTCACATATTCGTAAAATATTTAGGATTTTTAGGATTAGGATTAGACTAAGAACAAAAAAAATTTTAGTGACTTATTTTATAAGATGATTTTTTTCTAAAATGTTTGTTCAGCACAGCCAATGGAGGACTTAGCCTATTATTTCTATGGATATGCCACTGTGATGGTTATTGGTTTCAATAAACATAATAAATACAAATCTAGGCTGTTTATTATGTACTAAAAAAGATAAAAAATGTCTTACTATTAAAGCTTAAATTAAATTTTAAATTTAATTTAATTTAAGAAATGTTTTTTTGTGTATACATCTAACATATTAGGAAGATGTAATCTCTTAATGTCTAAATTCCAACTAAACATACATACAATGTTACAAAGGAATACGTATATAATGTTTGATGGAAACATACAAGTAATGTTTATAAATAAAATACCTTAAATATTTACAATTGTTAACAAAAAATGGTTATTAAAATGCTCAGGGAAATCCCTTTTACACCATAGTTATAATGCATGGGTCGATGTTACATCCCTCTATAACGTTTTAAGAACATCAATGGTATAACAATTACACAGTAATCCTTTACACTTTCTATGTGAATATTTTTGAAAAAATTGTATTTTTCATTATCATTTAAAATTTAAAGTCACAATGAGTTTAAAAATTGTTTTAATGTTTATAAGTATAAATTAGAACCCTATGTACTAATACTAACATATAACAATGTAAGTGATACATTAAACATTTAAATGAAATTATATCCAGAAAAAAATTCATCTCTACATAAAATACAATAATTTGCTATATGACAATATGCTTATTTTGAATATCCAATTATTAACCAAGGTTCTGTGGGGGCTTAAAAATTATATAATTTTTTTTTTCAATTTTTTATAATGATCTAAAAAATCTACCTTTTTAAACCAACAATAAATTAAAGATAATGTACTTTAAACGCAGAGCCTTGTTTAGGAGATGGCTTGGAAAGGCAATAGATTACCCAAAATTTCTAAGGGGGGATTTCTTTCAATATTAATGTGCAAAACTCTCAAATATTGTTAACATACATTTGGATCAAAATAATTTTTTTTTACTGTAATATGATAATTTAATGATTTAAATAATATTTTTTGTTCTCTGTTTTAATTTTTAGATAAAAGTTTGATTAAAGATTATAGTGATGAGAAAAAAAAAGTTGACCTTTTTTCTTTTTATTACTTATTAAAATTATTTAAACAACGATTCTAAATTAATTTGCAGGTACCCAATTTTATATAGCTCCCACACCATAATCTTAAATATGGTTCTGTTCTAGTAAATAAACCATTCAAAGCTAAATAAAATTCAATTTTTTTTTTTGTACTATACAGATGAAAAAAGAACAATGTTCTGATGACTTGTCATTGACTTTGATTCTAAAGTCAATTCATGTAATTTTTAGAGAACATCAGTACTTCGAAATTATTCTATTTGAATAATGCATGTATTTGAACAATCATATCAAATTTTTTATTTTCAGTCTTTTATAATGTTCTAAAAAACCTACCTCGTTTAATCCTACATTAAATTAAAAATAAATGTACAACATGTACTTTAAGATGAAATAAGACAAATTCATTATTGAAAGTTAAATAGAAAAATTTTTTTATGATTTTTAAGCTTCCACAGAACCTTAGTTAATGATCATGTTTTCAAAAAAAGTATGTTGAAACAAAGATAATTATCTTAAATATTACTACAGAAAATTTTATTTTATTTTCAGTATTAACATTTAATATATATATTGTTGTTTCAAAATACTTTTTTTGAAATAACAATTATTAACCAAAAGCATAAAAATTTATATCAAAAATTGTATTCTTTTCAATTTTTGATGTTCCATAGAACCTATTATCTTTAGACCTACATTTAAAATAAAGCATTGTACTTTAAAGTGAAAAAGAAAACTAACTAAAATCTTGATTTTTAGGATTTATTGGGAATTAAAGTCAAAAAATATAATTTTTGGTACATATGTTAAATTTTTTTGAATATGTTTTTTTTGTATTATCATACATAGTAACGGTTTATTTATATCATTCTAGATTTTTTAAATTTAAGCTTGTTTATTGTCATATATGATTAAAAAAGAAACTTGTCAGTGACATCCTTTATGAGTAATCAAGCACTTAAGTCAAAAACATGCTATTTTTGGTTCATATGTTAAATTTTTTTGAATATATTTCAAATAAGTATAGAAGTTTTTTTTATGGCAGTAATTTAATCGCTCTAAGATATTAATGAACACTTATCTAAAAATGGCTCAACTCTATTTTAATGGATCTTTACTGTTATATACTTATTATTTTTAATTTAAAATATATATATTTTTTTAACTTATATAAAATAATTTTATAATAATACATATTGGTTCAGTCATTTAATAGCTTAATGTGTTCAATAATTTTTACCTGCTATCTTGATAGTTTTGAAAAATTAATGATAAAGTTGATGTTTCTTCATATAACACAACATTAGATCTAAAAATAATAATAATAATAATAAGGATGTAGTATTAAATTATTTTGATGTCAGACACTATTTTAGGAACAATTTATTTTATTTTATCTAATGCGAGTAAATAAAGCTTATATTATCTAATTTAATTGTGATCAGCATTAAAATGGGTAGAATTACTGTACATATATAAATGATTTAACAAATATTTATTTTAAAATGTATTATTAATAAGTAAAATATACATATATATATATTATTTAAGCTAAACTTACTCGTTTTTCTCATCCATTTTCATAAGTTATAGTTAATTTCTGTGTTGAATAAATTTACAATTTACAAATAAAAAGTATCACCTTATCATAATTTATTTTGTTTTGAAGTTAACCACGTGCGTTCTTTATCATGAATATTCACAGGTTTAGTTAAGTATGTTACAACAAATAAGTGATAGTAATGATAATGTTTATTATCATTCCCATTGTTTATTATCAGACCCTAAGTCTGTATTTGAACTTCCGTTATACGTACTCAATCAAAGGTTTTAAAAAAGGAATTTGATCATTGTGTATTGCATGATAATTTTAATAAATATTTAATTATAAAAAAATCTAATTCGTTATTGTATATTACATTTTTTAATCATTCAGTTTTGATTATATTAAAAAAATGAAAGCTGTTGTAGAACAAGTTCATACCAATTCTGTTTTTTAATAGTAAATGGTAATGTTTTACTCTTTATTTATGGCGAAGAGCATTTTTTTTAATTTTAAGAGGTTTTAATAGTACAATCCAAATAATTACATCAAATGATAAAAATACACTTTTATTTTATTTTGGTTGAAGTTATCAATAAGAAGGTAAGCTATTTATATCAGCAGGAACATTAAATTGTGGTATGATTCCAAATGTAAAAAAGGCCTCATACGATATGACAGCAGCACTAATAAACAAAAAGAACTGTTTTAATAAATTACTACACAGACTGTTTAGGAAGACACCAGTGATTGACAAAAATCATTATCACATATCACTTTATTTATAAAAACATTCTTTAATCTAGTTGGCCCACTTACACTTTAGTTATACATCTCTTCACCAACATCATATTTATAGCTATGTTAGATGAAAAGATAGTTTTGAAATGTTAATTATCAGTATACCTATTGCAATAGTTTAAAAACTCATTTTTTTTTTTTGTAAAATTTTTTGTATCTTACTCAAGAAGCCTTTTGTTAAATTTCCAAAAAAGCTTAAATGAGAATCTTTATTTCAATTTTACTTTTTCAATCATTATTTTTAGATAAAGTTTTAAAAGGAAGTCCTATATTGTCATTGATCAACAATGATCAAAGTATCATTTCTCTTAAATATGAATGTTAAAATTATAAGGATTTAGTAAAAAATTTTATTTTGTTTTGTGTATAATAATACTATAGCTTTAACTATATTAGTTAGCTATTTTATCATTGTTTACAATTTTTAAATTTTTTAACTTTGAAGCTGAGTAGGTATTATTAATTTAGGTTATTAGAAAAGAGGGCATAATTACTGCCAATGCACTCTGACCCGATAGTGCACTGTGCGCACACCATACCAAATTCAATGATAAAAATTGGTTTTTCACCACAGTGTAATGTACTTAGTTCTATGGAGTTTCAGAATTTTCATTCTTGTTTGTACAGGTTTCCTTTAATTAAAACCCTGCTTTTACAAGATAATTCTAAATCTATTCAATTTAGTCAACAACAATATCAGTTGGTCTTTATATATACTATTGGTACATTTGCTAAATTATCATAGAGTTTTCCAATGTATATTGTGTTATAAAACAAATAATTAAACAAACCTTTAATATTGAAGTAAAATTTTTAAACATAGCATTTATAAAATTTCAAATATACAAATTATTGTAAAATTAATAGATTTGTGATGTAGCTTTTGATATATATGAATATTACACTCAATATTTAGAGAAAAAAAATTTCTTTTAAGCGTCATAATAAATTCTCAGAAGCAAAATTACGTTTTTTTACTAAAAAAAAAAAATCACAATGTTAATAAGGCAAAGAATAGCATCAATTTATAATAATACATTTTTCAAGAAATTATGTCATGATATTGCCTATCGATAAAAAATTTGATTGAAGTATAAATTATCACATCAAGTAAAACATATTTTTAAATTCATTGGATTAAAATTGTTTATTATTTATTAAAAAAAAAACCCGTTGTATTATTTANTTTTTTTTTTTTTGTAAAATTTTTTGTATCTTACTCAAGAAGCCTTTTGTTAAATTTCCAAAAAAGCTTAAATGAGAATCTTTATTTCAATTTTACTTTTTCAATCATTATTTTTAGATAAAGTTTTAAAAGGAAGTCCTATATTGTCATTGATCAACAATGATCAAAGTATCATTTCTCTTAAATATGAATGTTAAAATTATAAGGATTTAGTAAAAAATTTTATTTTGTTTTGTGTATAATAATGACTATAGCTATTTTATCATTGTTTACAATTTTTAAATTTTTTAACTTTGAAGCTGAGTAGGTATTACTAATTTAGGTTATTAGAAAAGAGGGCATAATTACTGCCAATGCACTCTGACCCGATAGTGCACTGTGCGCACACCGTACCAAATTCAATGATAAAAATTGGTTTTTCCCCACAGTGTAATGTACTTAGTTCTATGGAGTTTCAGTATTTTCATTTTTGTTTGTACAGGTTTCCTTTAATTAAAACCCTGCTTTTACAAGATAATTCTAAATCTATTCAATTTTGTCAACAACAATATCAGTTGGTCTTAATATATACTATTGGTACATTCNATTCTAAATCTATTCAATTTAGTCAACAACAATATCAGTTGGTCTTTATATATACTATTGGTACATTTGCTAAATTATCATAGAGTTTTCCAATGTATATTGTGTTATAAAACAAATAATTAAACAAACCTTTAATATTGAAGTAAAATTTTTAAACATAGCATTTATAAAATTTCAAATATACAAATTATTGTAAAATTAATAGATTTGTGATGTAGCTTTTGATATATATGAATATTACACTCAATATTTAGAGAAAAAAAATTTCTTTTAAGCGTCATAATAAATTCTCAGAAGCAAAATTACGTTTTTTTACTAAAAAAAAAAAATCACAATGTTAATAAGGCAAAGAATAGCATCAATTTATAATAATACATTTTTCAAGAAATTATGTCATGATATTGCCTATCGATAAAAAATTTGATTGAAGTATAAATTATCACATCAAGTAAAACATATTTTTAAATTCATTGGATTAAAATTGTTTATTATTTATTAAAAAAAAAACCCGTTGTATTATTTAATAAAAATGTGTGTATTATTTTATTGAAATAAAGTAAAATGTATGTAACAGGTCACAGTGGTTCTGATAACTGTTCTGATATTTGAAATATTTTCGTTAATCAGTTATAATAGTGACAAAACTTAATTTTTTGTTCAAGTAATGTTTTTAAAGAAACAGTAGTTTAAATATTAATTAACATTAATGATCAATTATTTGTAAAAACTTTTTTTCTAAATATTTTTAAAAATGTTGTAAAAACTAGATATTTGTTTCGTGTTTTAGTTTCAAAATGCAAAACATTTTATTTATAATACAAAAAATGAACATAAGGTTAAGTAAGAAAGTTTGACATGAAGTAACTAAGTGTAGTTTTGCTGATAGCCTTTGATTATTTAATGTATAAAAAAATATATTCGTTAATAGGTTTTCTTAATTTAAAAGTTTAACACAACACTAGTTAAAATTAAGCTAAAAAAATTTTAGAGGACACTGTTTTCCTATTGTCATGTATACAAACACTACTTAATTTTTAATGACTTCCGCAGAAAAACTAACCTCGTAGGAAGTAAAAAAGGGAAACCACAAGGATACGACCTCGAGGCCAATTTTCGTACGTTAGATATTGCTAGCGCTTTTTAACTTTGTGTAAAACTTGAAAAATGTTTTTAACGAATGCGATTGTTTATAATGTGTTCTCAATAGTTCTGTTTATGAAAACATTTTCATTATTCCTTTGAGTTTTGACACGTTTTCAGCACCCATTGTTCACGTGCAACTTGTGTGTTCAATACACGTGTTTAACACGCAAATTTTATGTATATAAATTGAAATATCATGCAAATAATTAATTAGTAACATCTGAGATACATGTGATTCCTAGCATTTGCACAGAAATCGCATGACAAGCCTATTATACATAAAATCTAAGACAGACGATATTTATATAATACAAATTAGGTGAGACCAAACGGTTTTTATTTAAATTTATATTTCAAAATTAAAAACAATAATTAAAATATATTGGTATAATATAAAATATATAATATAATATAGGTCGTCGAACATAATATAAAAAATTAATAAGTAATTTTCTTGTCACAGATATTAAAAATATTTTTACTTTACATAAAAAAAAATGCCGTTCCGGTACAGCTCTTTTAGCCGTTTGTTAGTCTTATAAATTAAAATACACAAGTGAGAACAATCGATATCATTAAACGATACCAGCAGTGTCGATATTAGCTTAATAATATTAATCGTTTGTCATTTATGGTGTGATGAATCCTTCAAAATTTGACTGAGCACGCGACGGACCGTCCGCAGACCTTGTAGGAATCCAGTGTCTGGACTACAAGGGTCGGCAGACTTTTCGGACCGATCGTCGTCCCGAGAACACTCGCACTGGGCGGTATCGTCAGTGTCCGGGACGACAGCCGAAGGATTGTCTCGGGAGAAGAACGAGGCGTTGGCAAAATCAATTATGCGAACGTCGTACGGAGTAGTGTCGGCGGACCTGGAGGATGTGGTGTCGTCGTCTTCGCTGTCAGAATCGTCTTCCGAGGACGAAGAACAACCGCTGGAAGAATAACCGCGGCCGTCCTCTTCCGAGTCCACGTCGTCGGACCACGGGAAATTGCTGTCTGAATAACTGGCCGGAGGTGTGCAGTAACACAGCGACGACGAACACCTGTGACGACGACGTTGATCTATGTCTGATAGCTCGTCGTTTTTGGTCGTCGTTATCGAAGTGTTGCGACTTCTCACGTTGTTAACCATATGGTTTCTGTTGAAAAAACCAAAGAAACAATCATTTTAATATGTTATTAAGATATTAATTTATGTACTTAGTAATTAATAATTGAAAAAATTAGAATAATTTTTCCAATACAAATAAGTTGTTAATACAAATTTGATTTTATATGCTTTAATAAACCAGAATCTCGTTTGGTATTATTAGCTTATAGCCGCGTTTATAATTAAAATTTACTGCTTTTTATTCTAATTTTGTTTTTAACTTATAAATAAAAACATTTTTAATATTATATTTACATTTTCTAGACTAACAGATAAGGGATTCGATTTTTCTTTTTTAAGTACCAATTAAGAATTATAAATTATAGTTAAAAGCGTTACTAAAATTTATTTAAAGAGCCAGTTTTGTAAATTTAATTATTATTACCGACTTCATTTACGAGTCGGTTGTTGCACATAAGTTATGAATTATATTTTTGGCATCATTTTTTTCGAAGTGTTGTGCGAAAAAAAGGTCATCAACCTATGTAAATTGGCCGAAGGAGTATCACACACCAATTCTTCTAATACCGAATTTAGCTTGGTATTATAGTGCCAATAATTTTAATTATGCGGCCAACTACATTTTTTTTCATAATTCAGTAAAAAAAACTATTAATTGTAAAACAAAAAGTTTATTCAACTCGCGAAATTTATTTTAGAAAAACCGTATCTCAGAAATAAACTATCGCAAGTCTACATATTTTTAAATAAGTTAAGACTTTTTGAAATATTCATTTAATAAGCATTTCAAAAATGGCCTAGTCTCATTTTTAAAAAATNTGTAAAACAAAAAGTTTATTCAACTCGCGAAATTTATTTTAGAAAAACCGTATCTCAGAAATAAACTATCGCAAGTCTACATAAAAGTTAAGACTTTTTGAAATATTCATTTAATAAGCATTTCAAAAATGGCCTAGTCTCATTTTTAAAAAAAGCGATAGTTTACTTCTAGAGTACAGATATTAGTGTACTCAATAGCGTAATCAAGACGAAAATCTGCAAGTTTTATCCAATATTACTGAGGGAAATTACAAACTTTCGGTAGTAAAAAAGGTCTTAAACTAATACAAAACCACTCTTAAGTCTGTGGGTATCAAACGCATGTTAGAAAACCAAAAATACTTACATAGGAGAAGAACTGGAATCGTGCGACTCGTTGGAATGACCATCGTCTATGTCTTCGACTTTTGGCTGTTCTTGACGCTGCATTGGTATTCGCGTTTTCGGTGGCCCGAAACTTGACGGTACTCCCTCGTAGACAATCAAAAGCGAACTGCCAGACAATCGAATAAAATAAAATGAAATCGCATAAAAAAAACATATATTACTGTTTGTATATATTTGTTTAACAAAGTAGTAATTGTTAACAAATATACAAGAAATTTATTGCCTGTTTGCACTAGAGACCTGACACCATCGGTGAGATATCACAAGAAAAATCTCGTTTACCCACTAGGCCAGGCCGACACCCTAACCAAAAAAATAATTCCAAAATTATGACCCCATGATTGATTCTTTTACCAACCAAGAATAAAAACGAAGTGCTCGTGAACTGGGAACTTGTGAAGAATCTGAAGTAGTGGCGGCGGCGTTCTTCATGATGGCGTTGCGAAGGTGTCTGAGACGTCGCAACACGCCTTTTACGACGTCCAGTCTATACGAATCCACTGAAATGTCTCCGTCTTCATTTTCGTCGTCCAAATCGGACGACGCGGTAGACTTTGAAAAGAACAGCTTAAGGGCTCGTTCAAACCCGTCGACGTCCAACCGTCGTCCCCAATACTTGTCGCGTTTCAACAAAGAATACGCATTTCGATTGTCACCCGTACCGCAACAACCTTGATAGATCTATCAATCAGACAACAAAGCAAATTAACACAATCGAACTCGCAAATAATACTGTGAACAATAATTCTGAGAGACAATGATACGGAAAAGTACCAAGGCACAAAAATTTGATTTTTTCATGGTAGAAAAAAACTGTGTAAACTTATGGCCACGAACGTTTTTGAGTACGAACAAAGCAATATTATTGAAAGAGCCCATGGATAAAGGTGAAAATTTTGAAATTGTTCAGGAATGCTACTTTTTAGCTAAATATTAAAAATCTATGCAACTTTTTTGATATTCAATATATAAAAATACACATATGCAAATATGGTGGGGAGGGGGGTGCTTTGACAACTTCGCACCCTCTGGAAGGATATAAGCGTTCCACCATTCTTTTAAGGTTTTGTAAAGAATAGATAAAATAATTCCTTATAATATTGTATAAATAACTACTTCTTTTTGAAATATTGTCTTTTAATATTGTGAGTGTGCATCGTCAACGATATAGTAAGTGTTGTATTTTACTTTAAACATAGTAATATGTTTTTATTTCAACAATTATAGTTGTAGCGCCCACAGTGATAGAGAAAATATTCATATTATACACAATCGTTTATTTATAAATAGAAGATGGAAAAATATAAATAGAAAATATAAAGAAGGTGGGGGTAGATTATTTCAATTAGAGCGAAAATATTTTCTTGGGACTTTGCAACTAAGTAACCCTAAGTTTAAAACACTATTTACACCTATGATGAAATAACTTTTAAGGGGGAAAATATCGATCTAGAAATTATCTATAATATACAGATAACTAATGTATCATGAATCGATTAATTAATCAGGAAGTAAAAATAATATTAACTACAACTATATCTTGGATATGATACTTTCCCATGTCACTAAAAAAGTCAGTTATAGCCTTTATCCATGGACCTCTTCAATCGTTGTGTTGATTTATTTATAATCAAATTATTCTTAACACTATTCTAAAAATCTTGTTTATTTATTAAAAAAACGGATGAACAAAACAAAATAAATGACAATGTGTACATCAAATAAATAAATTATTAGACAACGGTTTTTTTTTTGTCGTCCAAACAAAATGTTTATAAAATTAACAAAACCATTTATTAAATAAATATCCCGACAGTTTAAATAAATTACTTGATTACCATAACAATATTTTACTATACACAGAAAAAAATAATTAGTTAATAAAAACGACCTTTAAGTAACAACAGATTGACTCTTTACAAGCGTAATTATATAAATTTTAAATAAAATTTAATTTTGCAATTCTTACAACTATAGTTTTAACAAGTATTTTTTAACAATAGTTTATTATGGTATTATATCATCAGTTCTCTTCATTTTGCCGTACAATTTAATGAATGAAAAAATATCGATCTAACCAAAAGATATGGAAAGATTGTTTTGTCCAAAACTATCGGACAAAACAAACTGATTAATAACGACATTTTTACTCTCGTATAAATAATTAATATTTACCTGCATTCCACATAAACGTACGCCCAAAGTAGCAGAAGTTGTCATTCGGCATTTAAGTGTTTGTCTCAATCGTTTCTGCATAGTGGCGCATTCGCTGTATTGTCGCACGCCCATTTTCAAGTCCAAAATGCACGGCAATTTATATTTACGTTTGCTAGTCAAGTTTTCCAAAAGTAAAAACACTGTAATATCAACGATAGAAAACTTTATTTTTTCACAAATCACGTTTCATTTAATTAATCCAAATAATATTGATTTTAATAGATTTTTTTTTTTTTTTAATGAACAGATTGCTCAAGTGGTGGTTTTAAAGGGTTCGTATAAAAAAAATTGGTTAAATTAGTTAGCTAGTAAATCATAGCTTCTGGAACGCTATTTTCGTTTTGTTCTGGGACACAATGAATGACACCGTTCCAAAACCCATAACTAGATAAAAATCATGATTTTCTTTTTTATATGCTTTAAAAATACTAATTATTGTGGTATTATCTGTACATAATACCTCAATATTGATGGTTTTATTAAACAAAATGTAATATTAAATGATAAAGATCTTGTGTAGTATAAATATCACGCATAACTTGCAATCATTATTTTAGTTAAAATAATTAATTATGTTCATAAACAATTGGTAAAACGGACGGAAACCCATAATTGTACTTCATCTACAATCATGAAGGTAGCTTGAAATATTCTTCAATGGTAGCCATAGAATCATATTGTATTTCATAAATTTGGTTAGAACATTTGGCGGGAAGCTTCTCCATTGCATTTCTTTATCTCCTCTCTCCCACAAAACAGAAATTCAGTTCATTTGCGGGGGGTACGAATGTTTCTTTGGTGGGTAAAAACGAATCCCGAAATACACAAATACATTTTTTTGTCACTGACAAACGACTAGGGAACAATTAACTTGAATACAAGTTCTATATTATAATAATGTTATATTCTACGAAGCCATTAATCAAATGATAAAAAAATCTAAGGATAACACTTATATAGCAAATATATTTTATTAAAGTCAAAAGATTTTGTACGTCTATCGGATTGAGCTCAATCCATTTGCAACATAATCATTCAAGACTTATTTATTGTTTGGAGGTCAAAATTATCCTTAACATAACTTATAATGGAAGAAAGTATATGTCGAACTCTGTCAGAAATGGAGTATAATGACCTCTTTTGACATATTCAGTGACGTTTCTATTACGAAAAGATTGTTTAATTAAATGTTATAAGTCTTTTAGTTAGTTGACGACAATTTTTACGAAATGAACGAGTTGTTTACAATTATTCTGCACGTCGATTCGTCCTTAGACTTCAATAAACTTAAATTTAAACTTTAATTTGTTTTGATACGTTGACGACATTTAAGATGACAAGATTACTAACAATCAATTAAAAATAACAAGTCGAGAAAAGTAAACAAAAATAACGTCGACTAGGTTTAACACAACCCTTGTTTTTGATTGAGAATAAAAAAATTATTATTTTATTCTCTATACAGATAATAATTATTACTGAGGCTTATTATATCAATGCACAATGTGTTGTTTTCAAGGTTACTTTAGATGCTGCTTTTCAAGTACACATTTCGATTTATATAACGAATAATTAAAAAAAAAACTTTTTTTGTATTTTTAAGACAATTATGTTATTTTAACACTTTCGAGCATAATGAGGCAAAAATTACTCATTTCATTAAAATTCGGTAAATTAAAAGTGTATTTTGCAAAGTGATAAAAATATTAAGATATGTAATACTTTTCCTTGTGTTATGTATGAAAATATTTATGGGCACAGCCTGGGTCAATCAAGGAGGGCTTATTCTTCCAAATTTTATAAAAAATCATCTGTATTTTTAAATAGAAAGAAATTAAGTAACATTCAACAAATTTTGTACCAATCGCACTTATCGAGTATAGTGTGTCTCTACTTCCAGACCGATAGACTTTAACTTAATATCGACGAAAACGTCAACACTATACTAGAGCTTTAACAAGAAAAAACCAAAAAAATTTTAAATTTCTTTAATAAAAATATTTCTAATACTAATTAGGTGTTTTTAACAATTATTGTAAAAAGTCTATAAATCAAAATAACGTAAATTTCCATTTAATATTAAAGCAAAATTCAGTAATATTGTAACTAATAGCTATCTTCTTCTTCTTCCTCGCCTTAATCCCAACTACTTGGGGTCGGCCACCCTTATCCTAAGCTTCCACTTGAAACTATCTCCCACATCCTCTACGCTTACACCAGCTGCCCTCATATCGCATTCAATAGCTATAACAGCCAAAATGTTTAGATCAATGAAAATATACATATATACTGTGTTTTAAGTACAATATATTTAAAATGTAAAATACCTATTTCAATATTAATCATATTTCTAATACAAATTCATATTAAATTATACAATAAGTAAAATGATTTTTAAAAGGTTTTTTTTTTTAGTAGAATATGTTTTATTTTAAAACAATTATATTGGGCTAAATTGATATTTTTAGTATCTATTTTTTAGCGTTTTGTAGTTTTAAGACTTTTATTATAGAGCAATTTTAAAAGTTGTTAGACATTTAAGCTCTAATTATTATTACACATATAGAAATTTGGCTAATGGGCGCAGATCAAAATCAGCCGCAACGACGTTTCCATAATTCAGAACAAGTTAGAATGGTGAACGTAAAAAACAGTTTTTTAACCGATTAACGCCATGTCATCAATAACCTATTTTTTACTTGATAATCTTTTAACATAAGCTACTAGACCTAGACGAGTGTCGAGTACACAATGACGTAAAAAAAACTAAATCCATACGATGAATTAAAACTGAGGTAAATAAACTCCGCAGAGTTCTCAGATAACATTTAGAGTTCCCAGTGATAGATAACTTTATACGCACCGATAACACTTGAGATGTATTTTCACTACCGTACTGTAAAAACAAAATTAAAAGAACAAAGAAAAATTCAATTATTATATTTATAACGTCCAGCTTTCGAACAGTTTCGGCAGCAGATGACGTAAAAATAAAAAATGCGTGTGAAATATTATTGTGCGAAAATCGATTGAATAAAAATAGCCAAAGAAAATACGATGACGTCATCGCTGGTTCGCAAGAATGTGTACAACTTGAGCTTGCGTAGTGTCAGTCCAAAACGGCAACGGATCCAAAAATCAAAACTGGATAGGACTACTCCAAAGTCCAAACAATTGACGCGTTCCGACCTCAACGCGAGTACAACTATACGCGCCATGCGTATGAAAAAAAACCCAAAGTATAAATTACGTTTGGACATTTATCGACACAATTTACTTGCATTATTTACAGTGACGATAACGATTATTCGTTGCCGTCCAAATAGCGATTTATTCGTTTTTTAAAACGTCATACTCGTCAACGTCACAACAAACTACTCGTATTCGATACGTTTACAACACGCGTTCATTAACTACGATGCTCAACACAATGGCCCAACGATACGCAATAATAATCCCGTGCACCTATTGTGCCTAACTTTTAATTACTTTGTTTTAATCACACATTATCTGTACACAGATTACTCGGGTTGGCTTCTCGTTATCGAAACGCTATTCGATTACGTACAAAAGACGTGGGCACACAAAGCAAGACAATATGTAAGACGAAACGATAAGAGAATAGGTGTACTAACGTTGTTTGTCCGAAGTCGACGAGGGATCCGGCAGAGTCATGAGTCTGGCGGTTTGGAATTCGTCGATACGGTTGCTTTTGTCGTCCGAACAGGAACGGCAGTACAACATTTGAGCGTTCCGTCCTTGAACGGTAACATTGACGTCGTCCTGCGAAAGGGCCATCACCCCTTCGAATTGTGGCACGAACTCGGACAGGTCACGGTTCCTCCGGGAACGCACGCGCCCACAATCGTCAGACTCGTTGTATTTTTTCAACGAACGGTTCCTCCGGTTCTGTTCCTCCAGTTTCAGGTAGAATTGCAATTCGCCCATGTTCAAAGGTTTGCAGACGATCATTTGTCCTACGTCCAAATCCAAATTGGTTAGGGACGACGAATCGGTGGATTGACCGGATTTACTGGACAACACCATCAAACGCGTATGACCGCCGACCTAAGAACCAAAACAAATCTTCAGTCAAAACATAATGTATTGGTCGTACTACAAAAATATTACATGACCCTATCCAATCGTGTCGCGAATTCTAAACAATTTTCGTTGTTATCGCACGTCGTGTCGTTTAACCAAACGCGACGAAGGTATTCGTGACGGGACGTGGACACACGACGAGTAGTGGCCTTTACAAATTTATTGGGATGTGTGTTCGGTACATTGTACTCTCGATTATTCGTCTAATGAGTTTGGATACGATATATCCGAGAAAATATTCAAGAAGAAACGAAAATGGTGCGAAACCGTATGGCTAAAAACGTACCCCACATCTTCTGGGGGTGACTTTCACCCCCACGAGTCGTAACAGTTGTATCGTTCACAGTAGCCGAAAGGTCTGAATTTCAGGATCGCATTTAGGATCTTCGACGACACAGCTGTGACGATTACAACAGTAACGTGGAAAATCGTTGTGACACGCGGAATCCGAATTTTTATTCAAAAATAATACTTAAATTAGTTTAAAATACATCGTAATACGTTCTGTAAATAATTTTTCAGTCAATAATAAGACTGGTAAATATTTTTCGTTTAAATAGCACGAATTGTAAATAATATTGTCGTCAGTAACTTATAGAAGGACGTTGTCAATCAGTTTTATGACACTTATACCACGTAAACGGTATAAAACAAAAACAAGTACCCGTCGTATATATTTGGAGTTGAGATTATCCAATCTTAATTAACACTCCATACGATTCACATTTAGATTTAGTCACGAATCGCTTGTTATAAAGTCACGTGACTAATACTCAGTGGCCATCAGCATAAATGTACAAAAAAAGAAATACAAAAAATATTATGAAAAAGCATCTAAGGGAATTTGTTATTTTAGTAAGTACGTTCCAAGCGTAGGCGTCGTTGGCACAGACCGATCTATATATTAAAAAATAAACGCCTCTCCTTGACCGTTAACTATCAAAATCGGAGCATTAAAAAGTGAACATTTTTAATGAGCAGTATTTGACCGACTGAAATTGAAATTTTATAATTTTGGATTAGATAATACAAGTTTATAATTATCAATTATTTCATATAGTAATGAAGTATAACTTGATCAATCAACAGGACGTCATCTAATTGCTGTATGTACGTCAAATTTTTATTGAGATGATTTTTCAAAGGAAGTTCGTGTTTTCATCAAGGATTTAACCTCTAAACTATAATCTTTAGCCAATATGTTAACAATAAGCATGACGTTTTTGAATTCTATGATTTTTGTTTCATTTAAATTCGGTTTAAATACTATTAATTGTTTATTAAAACTGGTATCTAACATTGAAAAAAAAGCAAAAGGTTTATTAGTAAATTTTTGCATTAACTGCAAAAAAAAAAAATTAATTA
>NW_026099573.1:29162587-29181304 GCF_025091365.1 Daktulosphaira vitifoliae
AAAAAAAATTAATTAAATATTAAATAGCAATGTTTATATAAGTAATAAATAAATGAAGACAATAAGCACAGTACTGAGATAAACATAATCAGTTTCTCCGATAAATTAGTATAACCTCTACACTATGATCTAATACTTAAATATTAAAAATATTCACCTTGTACTTGTTTATTTACAGTTGTGGTAAAATTGTCACTACCCAGTTTCAAAATATATAAAAAGAAATGTTCAAAGTTTTATTAAATCAAACATTGTCAATTATCAAATACCATATAAATTACCGCACAATTCTATCTATAGTAACTTTTATAATTTTAAATACATATTTCATTTGACTTCTAAAATTTTTTATTTATAAAAATAGTCTACAGTTATTACTAAAAAAGACATTAAAGTTTAAGATTAAAGAAAACAATATCATTAAACTCTTATAAGAATTTCATTAATCAACTTGTACAACATAACAGATCATGAGAGATGCGTGTCACAGTAAGAAAAATGATTGAATTATTTTAATGCAACAATAAGCTAGTGTGCTAAAAAAGTTGCCAAATCATAGCTCTTTTAAATATGATTCATTATAAGATGAAAAATCTAATTGTATTAATATAAACTATAAAAACATTAAAATAAATGTTGAATAATATAAGCATTAACATTTTGAAGATGTGTAAGTTTTGACAATATAGAATATTTTTCTATGCTAACAATTGTTAGATGAAAATACTTGATTTTCTCATTGTTTATTAATAAATCATGCTAGCATACTTTTCTGAAGTCATTTTTTTTTTTTTGTTGATCATAATAGGTAATTTTTTTTTTATTAATAAATTATTCATATGAAAATTGTTTGAATAACAGTCAAAGTTATTTGTTTAATTAAATGGAATTGTTTATAAGCATTAATTACTCAACTATACAAATACAAATCATTAAAGTAGGCAATAGTACCAGATTTGAGATGAATATTTTTACT
The DNA here is from genome assembly GCF_025091365.1 of Daktulosphaira vitifoliae. Taxonomy (NCBI): domain Eukaryota; kingdom Metazoa; phylum Arthropoda; class Insecta; order Hemiptera; family Phylloxeridae; genus Daktulosphaira; species Daktulosphaira vitifoliae. The sequence continues at coordinate 29,163,564 of NW_026099573.1, forward strand.
TTATACTTTATAACAAGAATGTTTTTTTTTTTTTAATAATGAATAAATTATTTGTAGTGCTCATGAATTATTCATATGGGAATTATCCTAAATAATGTAGACAACTACATCAGTCATTAAAAATATTGGGGAAAATAGTATACTGTTAATTGATGAAAAAAGATTGTTTTTAAACTTAATTCTTTATTTAGGTTAAATAAATATTGCCTGAATATTAACATATCTGATCAACCACTCAATCAATGATGTATCATTTAAATATAATATTAAAATTGGATGACTTATTTTTAATTAGCTAGGTCAATGAATAATGAACTTAATTTGCTATATTTTCAAATGTACAAGTATATATAATTATTTTTATTGTTTTAATATTATGATCATTGAATTTAAAATCTCATAATTGCAATGATGAAAGGCTAAATGTTTTTTTTTTTTATATGATACGGTTAATTAAAAATATATATATATATATTGTTCTGAATTAACATCAAATGTCGAATAAAATTTAAACTTTTTAGATGAAGCACATTCAATTTATCAAATCTTAAAATTATTCATGATTATTTTTTTTTATTTAACTTTCATTAAACTTTTCTACTCTATTCAAACTTTGTTTTATGATATATGATTCATTACAAATAATAATATACATGCATTTACCCCTGTTAATTGAATAATTTATAAATAATTGAATGCCTATTACATCAATTGAACCTTTAACCCAAGTTTTTATAAATTAACTATATCAACGAATATATATGTAAAATAAAATAACCGAATGTAAGTATTTATATAGTTAAACATGGGAGACCAATGAGTTTTGATAGTTTTATGAAAAATAATCAGGTAGAAATTTGATATGTTGAAATAGGCTTCAGTTTTCATAAACAATTTTCTAAAAGTGGTTTGTACTGTTGTTTTTTAAAACACCCTTTAGCATTAAAAGACCAAATTTGTAGGTGTATTTTATTATCTGTTTAACTGCTTGTTAGTCATTTAGGATAGTAATGTTCAATTTTTAAATGATTTTAATCTGTATTAGTATTGCCTTCGATGAAACTCAAATTGGAAAAAATAGAAAGAGTTAAATTATGTTATTCAGACACTCTGATGTGTTCATTAATAATTCAAACTTGTTATTTCAAAATCATAACAACATGAATACAAAATTCAATATTTATTGACTCCATTAGGTACAAATGAATCAAATAAATATTACTAGATATTTTTGAGCATCACTCTACAAAAATATAGTATTCTTATGAATATAATTAACAATATTTAATATTACTTCACAAAATTACCCTTATTACAACATGACATATTATACAGTGTTGAACTTTCTTGAATATAACTATTAAAAAATAATCTCGGTATTTTTACAAAATATAATATATACCTGATTTCCTAAAGGCTTTAAATGAAACAATCCTCTCAGTTCACGTCGGTTTCCCATGGTGACACAGCAAGGACTGGAGAGTCTGATCGCTTGAGATAACATAGATACTTGGTAGTCATTTTTACATTGTTCATCACAGATAGTTTTTGGAAAATCAGATACTTGCGTAGCAGCATCGACCCTGTCATTAGTCGGTGTCTTGTTGATGTAAATATTATTGTCAAATGGAGAAGAGAGCAACAGATTGTTGGCATCACTTTTATTGGTAAACAACAGGTCACTCTCTGGTGGAGTACCTGTTGAATACAACAAGGGTTTTCCTACCACCGATAGGTACAGAGCGGGATCAACTGGATCAATATTATTATCCACGACTGCTTGGTTGTCATCCCAGTAGAAATGATTGGAATCGAAGCGACTGTCCTTTTCATCAAGTCTAGGTTTGTTATTACTGTGGTTATGATGAAGGAGATGTTGATGCCTATGGTGATGTTGATGTTGTTGCTCTTGATGATGATGATGATGATGACGATGACGACCACGATCAACTACATTGTTGCCCATGTATACCATTTCGGATCGGTGGGATGAATACTTGTCTCGAACCGTAGCTGATGATTTAAATCCGACAGTTTGCACGAAGAAGATAATTCGAAATCTTTGTGTTAACTGGCTGGTCGAGCAGTTTGAAAATCGTTTATATAGATACAGACAAATACAATAAATATTTGTGTCTATGTGTCCTGGTAATGTCGTCACTAGTGTAATTACATTTAATGCAATTACTAGTAGGTGTGGTCGACGAAGAATGACAAAAAATTATTATGACTAATGCGGTTAGTTGTAGAGCGAAAAATAATTTCAGAATTGACAATAACAATAATTAAACGATTCACTGTAAAAGCAGTAGCGTCCGGCTGAAACCTCATTTAAGACTAAATCAAAATCGATTTTTAGCAAAGATTACGACGTCGATAATGGGTAATAACAAAGGATTATTATATCAACATTATTAATAGAGCAATTATTATTATTATTACTAATATGGGTATAAATAAACGTGATCGATGCCGGCAACGAATGTTTGTACGTGGAACGTGTGTTATTCCTATTGTTAAGTAACGTTCTGTATTATCGACGTCGTCGAACAGCAGTTCTTTTGTCGTCGCGCTCTACATCCGTACTCCGTCCACCTGATTGTACGCGTATCATGAAGCACAGGCGCACGCACTCACACTGTGAGCTTGCTGTTATCTGCGAAATAAATTCGTTGTACGCAGTATGGTGGGGTCAGCTGATTAGGCTGTCGTCGAATTGGTGGGAGGGTTGGAAGGCGGTCAAGAAGAAGGAAGCATAAAGTACCCGATTGTGACTCATTGCACGGCGGGATCCGCCTAGTGGCTTCGTCCGGAAATTCGACCGCCTTATCGCGAAATCCCGGGGGTAAATGCTAATGAGCGTCAGCTGAGCATAGCAGCTGTTTTGGCAAATTCACCAGACTAAACATCACCTTATCAGGGCTCGTCCGTCAACGTTATCAACTCGTCGTCCGCGGGTTTCTCAGTGATACGTAGCGACAAGTTCAATCGACGGGATTCGACGTTATCTGATAACCGTCTAAATCAGCGATCATATTAATCACTGAGTGTAAATACAGAACTTGGTGCGTGTATTTGGTTTTGGTGGACGTCGCTTTTTTTTGTTATTACTATTATCGTTGTTAGACTTGCCATCATTGTTTTTCATATTGTTTTGTTCTAAATTAAGTAACGAGCTACGTCCGGTGATCGTCGCTATTGTTTTGTTGTTACATGTTTGTTTTTATATGCGACGATGCCTATAACTGATTAAAACGAATGTGCTCGTTTCTTGTTTTTCTTTTCCTAGAAACCCGCCACAATTTGTCATATAATCCGTCAAAATATCATACCGCGTTACACACCTGTGGCGTTAGGTAATGACCGTGTTGTCTGTTATCGATTGGAAACACTCCGAGAAAGTGCGGTCACGTTGGTGACAACAGAAACAAAATCAAAAAGCTAACAAGAACGTGGTCGACATAACCATTTCGATATGCAAGAGTTACAACAACAGGTGGGGTCAAGGGTCATACGGGGCCCCGATTGGAAATGGGGAAAGCAGGTATTTATTATTCAGTAGTATCTTGATTAAAACTTTCAAAATTAATGAAGGCAAATATCATGTTCGTTTGTCATCAAACCTTGTTTACTTAAATAGACACATAACTGACAGACTGAATCATTGATGATGATGTCCCAAAATTCTTATCCAAACTAAATTTGTAAATCATTCAAATCAGTTTTTAACCGAATATAAGTTTTGTTCAAAGTATAGAAAATAAGCACTCTCGCATAGCTGTTTTTCTAATGGTTAAATTTTAATGGATGGACATAGGCAAAAATATTATATAAAATTTGGTGAAAAAAGTCATATTTCTTGGATAGCTTAAAAAAAATGTTCATGCTTCATTCGCACTTAAATTTGCATAAAAAAAAAAGTCTTAAAATATTTTTTAAAAATGTTAGGTTATAAATAAGCTCTATCCTATTTTTATTAATGTAGACGTGGTAATTTTGTAAATTTGAGTCTGCTTATATCAATAATTAATACAAGCGTACAATAGATGTATACAATTACTGTATATATTTTGTTAGTAGTACTAGGACATTTTCAAGACTATAAAAAGTTGAATAATTTATTTTATCTTTATGTAATAAAAAAAGTTGGTAATGACTAATAAATATGTTATTATATCTACTCAACATGATCATATCTTACTAATTATAATTGCATTTGAAAGTGTTATAATAATTTTAATACAAATTATAGGATGGTGGAGAAGGACATACAGGGACAGTGAGAAATTTTGAATCACGTGAAGAAGTCGTTGTGGTATGGGACAATGGCACAGCAGCCAATTACCGTTGTTTTGGCCAATATGATTTACGAGTTCTCGACAGTGGTCCAACAGGTAAGAATGTAATTTTATTTGTCCATTTTTAAAAGTTTTGAACATTTTACCCTTAACTAAAATTTAAGTGTTCTTTTTCCATGTATATTTTGCTTTTAAAGCAGAATTTCATTTTAGTTTAACAAAAACAATGCCTAATAAGAATAATTCTACTTACTTATGCTAAATTAATTATTTTTTTATAAAATTTAATTTTTAACTTAAATAATTTATAATATAATTTTTAATGTTAAATAATAATAAATTTAGAAATTAATGACTTTTTCCTTGTCAATAGAATATAAAATTCAATAGGATCTTTTGAGTTTTAGATTAACTAAAATTTCATTAAAAATTATTAGTTTGTAATGTTGTAATATTATACAATGAATTCAAAATAATCACACTAATTGAGTTTATAATAAATAACTATTTTTATTCATTTACTAAAAAATACTCTATAACCAAAATTATGAACTTAATATAATTTATTTTATTTACTTTTATATAATATAATATACTAATTATAAGTTTTGTTATTTAACTTCATAATATTATTTTATAATTTAAAATTAATTATAAATAATATAATTTTTTAGGTCAAAGACATTTGGGTAGTATGTGTGATATGTGCCATCAACAACCAATTGTTGGACATAGATGGAAATGTGCTGATTGTGCAAATTATGATTTGTGTACATGGTGCTACCATGGTGACAAACACAATATCCGTCATCGTTTTTATAGAATTACTAGCGCTACTTCTATGAGTGATAGGTGGGTATAAATACTTCCCTGAAAATTTCACATTTATGAAATAATTTAGGTACACAGATAACAATTTAAGTTAAATTGTAAGCTTAAATTGAACAAGTGTACATTTAATTTAATCGCTATTATATAAATAATTTTTCTGTTTAATATATAGTAACTAATCAATTCATTTGAGTAGTATGAATTAGTCAATAAATAAGAATGTTGTCAGTCTATATTCAATTTTATTAAGCAAACTTTGTGTTTCATTATCCACTTATTAAATTGTTATATTTAAAGATTTATCAAATTGTATAGATTACTAGTTGAGTAGAAGCTGAGTATTATACTCAGTTTTGCTTAATATTTTATTTATAATACTATTCCTGAAATATTTTAGAAAAATTTATTATTTCATTCAATATTTTATTTTATATTAAATTGTAAACAAATATATTATTTTTGTTTTTTAACATCAAGGACATTTGTATGAAAAAATTAATTTAATATTTTTTATAACAAAAATTATTTTATAACCAATTTTTATATTGAAAAATCAAAATTTATTATCTTCATTAATCATTATCGGAAATATATTAACATGCTTGTTTCTTTGAAGCTTTTTTAGGATAAAATTTTCATTTTTAAGATTCTTGAACTCTGTTTAAAAATAGTACTTCTAAAATTGTATATTTACCATTGTGAATTAATTCAATTTTATTTTACTGAGTTGTACAAGTTTTCTAATTTTATCTATCATAAACATTAAGTGTAATAGTACAGTGCATACTTAAGCATTTAAGTTCATAACATGACAATAGGCTATTAATAAATACAAAATTGTTCATGTGTAGTAACACGGCCGCCGGGTATTGACGGCCGGTTATAGAAAGTGTACCGGAAATCATGTGAAAAAAAGAGGCACGGTACGGGATTAGAACCCGCGACCTAAANTAAACATTAAGTGTAATAGTACAGTGCATACTTAAGCATTTAAGTTCATAACATGACAATAGGCTATTAATAAATACAAAATTTTTCATGTGTAGTAACACGGCCGCCGGGGATTGACGGCCGGTTATAGAAAGTGTACCGGAAATCATGTGAAAAAAAGAGGCACGGTACGGGATTAGAACCCGCGACCCAAGGCGTCGTATAGACAAACCTTACCACTAGGCCACCGTGCACTTTTGATTCAGATCCCGATACACTTTCATTTAGGTTGATAACATGATGTGCGGCTGAGGGAAACACGGTACCGTATCAGTAGCTAACACAACAATTTATTATATCACAGACATCGCTTTCCATTTAGTGAGTTAAGTACATCAATTCTTAAAAATATGAGAGACATTATCTACATAATTAACGAATAAAACTACTAAAGCACATTTCTAAAAAGTGTTCTAACGAATCTTTCATATATGCCAGTGCTCAGATTGGCGAGAAGCAAATTCTTATTTTGGAATGCTTGCTTTACCAATGCTATTTTTCTTCTGGCGTTGTTTTTTTTATTGAAAGTTATGTATTTTCAAGGTAACAGAATTCTCAGACCTGTTGTAATCATGTATTGTATATTTGTATATTAAGATTTAGATCTGAGTGCATTATACTTATAAGCATTGTTTGGTTTTCATAAAATTTATTTTCATTTTAAATTTATCAAATGCACTTGATAGAATTTTTAGCATTTAATTCATGTCATGTTCAGACTCTGTTAAAATAACAATGTCATCTTCAAAGTGAATACAGTTTATATGTTGGCCATTTATTTTTACTTCATTAGTCTTGGTTTTCATTATATCTATGCCCATTTCATTGAAAAGATTAAATAGATAGTGCGACAAAGAGTATCCTTGTCTCACTCCTCCTTATTCTTGCTTCTTTTACCAATCCATTTACATTTATTTCTGTTGTTTAATCCTTATATAAAGTTGAAGATAAATTATAAACGGTTCTATATTTCCAGTCAATTCTTTCTTCTCTTAATATCTTGAATAAGATTCTTCAATCCACTTTATCGAAAGCCTCCTCTAGATCTATCTACTGTCATATCACTGTGACCCTATTTCTTCCTCTTTTTCTCATTTAAACTATGAATGATTCTAAAATTGTCATATATGAAGAGCCTTTATTATTATTTATTTACAGGCAATTGATGGAATCTAGAAAAAAATCTAAAAAGATTTCAGTACGTGGTATTTTTGCTGGAGCTCGCGTTGTCAGGGGTGTTGATTGGCAATGGGAAGATCAAGATGGTGGTGGAAGCTGTTCTTCTAATTTATCAGGCCAGAACAATGCAACTGCAAACAACAATCGCCGCGGTAAAGTACATGATATTCAAGATTGGTCGGCTGCAAGTGCTAGGAGTGCCGCTTACGTGTGCTGGGAAAATGCTGGTGGCACTAAAAATTTATACAGGGTTGGATTTGAAGGAATGGTGTGTACTTGTATAATCATTGTAATAACATACAAGAAACATTAGGATATTTTTAAACTTAAATCCTCAGTATTTATTCTTATCATAGTTCCTATTCCCACTTTGGCATTTCAAATTTAACTTTAGTTTTTTTTTATTAATTTGAAAAAATATTTCAAAATAAAAATGTCTTAAATTTTGTAAATATTACTTAGAAGAAAGATAAAAAATTTTTTATTATATTTACATTAAACTTTTAGAAAATAGGTTTTATTTATTATATGTTAATTAATAGACATAGTTATACTGAATGAATTCAATGAAATAAAAAAAAAAATCTTGTATATTTTTCTAATATAAAATTTTCACAATATAATAATATAACTCATTCAAAATGAATCTTCCAAGTTCACAAAATAATTCACTAATTCAATGTAAATGTATCAATCAATTTACTAATTTAATTTATAAACTTAATTCAAATATTATTTCTGAATTATCTCTTTATAAATTTAACTTAATTGTTATTTTCTGAGAATTAGTATTTATTTTTTTCATTAATATTTTCCTGGCTTAGAAGTATCAATTGCAACAATGCATTAAAAGCATTAAAAAATATAAAAATTAATTTCATTTAAAGTTAGGAAACACAAAGGAACTCAATCTTTATACCTGCATAGTGGTGAAAACATTTTCAAAATTTTTACTTTCTTTTATTGAAAAAAATTAATCAAATCCATTTAATAATAATAATAGATAAATTTCAAATATTCTTCTTTCTTCATCTATATTATTCATATCTTATAATAATACATAATAATTATAACAAGTAAATTAAACTTATACCATTTTACTGATTTTATTTTTGAGATAATGTATTTGGTTTCATTATTATTATTATTATTATTATTTAATAGAGAGTACATGAGGAAAATGGTAAGTTTTTCAAGAGTGCAAAAATAAAGTTATAATTGTATTTTTTTAATGATAAAACAAAAATAAACACTTAAATATAATCAAATGGATTTCATTACTATATACCACTACTAATAGACTATCAAATCAAATCATTAAATAAAAAAAATAGACTATTACTGTTTTTTCTCTGTACCATTCAGGTGTGTATCAATAGAAATATTTAAAAGTATCCTTCATAGTTCTAAAGATTTTTATATTTAGTGAAACATTACATAATGAAATACTATTTTGTATGAATTATTACTGGTAATAAGAATATACATGATAATCTATTTAATTTGATACAAAATTCAAATTTCCAATTGAGATATAAAGACTTCATAACTGTTTAAATTAAAATTAATATAATAGAGTAGTAATTCCTTAATACAAAGTACCATTTAAAATAATGATATTTTATATTTTTATTATTATATGTGAAATATTTTAGATTAATTGAAAACCATAAATAAATCGGTGTAAATTACTTTTAATATCAATGATAAAATAGCATATATTTGGCAATTTTAAAGAATTTCATCTTGTTTTTTCCATTTCTTGAAAAAATAATTTTTTGGTAATCCACAATAGTCATTATAAAGTCTTAAATTGATAAATTAAATAATAAAAATAATTTTTTGTATTATTAAATTAAAAAACTAATTTTTTTTCAGTGTGATTTAAAAACTGTACAAGATTCTAAAGCTTCTTGTACAGTGTACCGTGACCATCTACCACTATTAGGTCAATTAATGCCTGGTAGTCTGCCTGATGCTGGGGTTAACTTATTACAACAACAACAGCAGTTGCAAATAGGTGATCAAGTATGTAATTATATTATATTATATTACAGTATTATTATTAAAAAGAGAGTATTAATAATAGCTTGTTTTTATTAGAAAATTTAACACTTAAAAATAAAAAGTGGAATTAATTAGCTTGACTTTTGAGCGCTTAATTCTTATAACTAATTTAATATTTCCTTTTTCTGAGTCTTTATTTTTATATTTTTTATTACTGTATTAATCTATAAAATATTTAAAATTACAAGTTTAGATTAATGTATAACATTTATAAAATACTTATGTTTCCCATCTATTTATTAAGACATAAAATTATAGAATTGTTAACGAAATTAATGTGATGTAATTATCGTTAGCCTATGCAAATACTTTTAATATTTTATTTTTTCCAGGTAACAGTAGACTTGGAGTTGGATGTTGTACAGTCATTGCAACAAGGTCATGGAGGATGGACTGATGGTATGTTTGAATGTCTTAGGAGAACACCAGGTTCACTTCCAGGAGAGGCTAACTACCTTGCTATTGGATCTGTTGTAGGCGTGGACGAAGATCATGACATTGTAGTGTCTTATCCTAGTGGCAATAGGTACTGTAAAAATAATTGAATGAAAATGAGATTCCCTAATGACAAACTCAGACTTTCAAAAAGCTTTTTAGACATAAAAAAAATTAAAAACAACCATTACATTAAAAAAATGTTTTATTGGTGTTTTAAATGTTTTATTTAATTATTTTTAATTGACCTTATGCAACCTCATTATAGCTGAATGAGCTAGTGAGGGATTAGGTTTGTATCACTGTTAAAGTTCCTATATAGTCACCTATCTTTACTAAGGTGGCAACTGAATAATCCACTGCATTATACCAAGTCCCCGAAATATGATTAATGCTATTTATTTATCTAATTCATACACAGTTGTGGTAAATTGAAATAGAGCAGATGCAATTATTAATGCCATGCACTGTTTACACTAATCAAATCTTCTTCTTTTTCTTCCTCGCCTTAATCTCAACTACTTGGGGTCACCCACCCTTATCCTAAACTTCCATTTGACACGATCTCCCACATCCTCTACGCTCACATCAGATGTCCAAATATCGCATTCAATAGCATCCCTCCATCTCTTTTTTGGTCTTCCTCTACCTCTTCTTTCTTCAACATTCATTTCTATAACTGTTGCTACAGCTTCTGATTCTTCTCTCTTCGTAACATGACCAAATCATCTAAGTCTATTTTCTCTCATCTTATCCACGATTGACGCTACACCTATACTCCCTCTTATATGCTCATTTCTTATCTTATCTTCTCTAGTCACTCCATTCATCGAGTATTCTTAGCATTCTTATCTCTGCTACACTCATTCTCTGCTCTACTTTCTTATCAACCGCCCAACACTCTGAACCATACATCATAGCTGGTCTCACTACAGTCTTGTAGAATTTACCTTTCAGCCTCATTGGAATTCTCTTATCGCATAAGTCACCAGACGCTTCTCTCCACTTCAACCACTCACACTTAATCCTGTGTCTTACATCCTCGTCAATAACACTGCTCTTTTGCACAACTGATCCTAAATACTTAAAACTTTCCACCTTTACAATCACGTCCTCGCCTGTTGTCACTGGTCTCCTTATTTCACCTACCTCGTGTGTTCTCCTTTATCAAACTTGTACTCTGTCTTACTCCTACTTATTCTTAAACCCTTTTTTTCAAGAGTTGATCTCTATACCTCTAGTCTTTAATTAATTTCCTCCCTATTTTCTCCTATTAACACTATATCGTCAGCAAACAACATGCACTAATCAAATTTATCTCTAAAATATTATGGTATTTATAATTGCATATTTATATATTTTTTAGATGGACATTTAATGCTGCAGTGTTGACAAAAGTATCTTCTGGAAATCTCGCTTCAAGTGGTGCTGCTGCTTCTAGCGATGCTGCTTCATTGACACCGGCTACAATAACTGTTGGATCAACTGTTATTGTGGATGCTGACTTACAACGTGTCAAAACCCTTCAAAGAGGTCATGGAGAATGGGCAGATGCAATGTTGATGGTACGAAAACCAAAAATATTTTTATATTTATTGATAATTATTTTTGTTAACATCATTTCTTCTATATTTTCACTATCAATATTCTATGTGAAATAAAACATTTCATATATGTATTTCCTTTTTTGTAATTTCATTTCAACTGCTTTATTTACTTCATGATTTATTAATTTTTAATAGATTTTATGCCTATTATGATAAACACAATAAATTTTACATAAACACAATAACAAACATTAAAAACAAAACATTTTTTTCTTTTACATTCCAATTGAATAATGTGAAAGAGATCGATTGGATTGAATATAAAAAAACACTCATAATCTTATATTCTTTAAATTATATTAATATTAACAATATTTCCAGGCATTCATTACCTCAAAATCTAAGTCTTCATATTTAAAAGTTTATTAATTAATTAATCATTATTTTTATTTATGTCTCACAGACTTTGGGTAAAGTTGGTGTGGTTCAGCAAGTATACGATGATGGTGATCTGAAAGTTGCTGTTTGCGACACATCTTGGACTTACAATCCTAGATGCTTAACACTGGCATCTCGGTCCAGTAGACCAATACCTGGAGCTGTAGCAGCTGGAGGGTATTATTATTATGGTGGTGTGGGAGCAGTAGGAGAATCTAGAGGAACAGGAGATGACCAGCAATTAAGAGATTTACTGTATGCGCGTGAAGGAGATTGTGATGAAGGTATTTAGATTATATATTAGCTTACATAGAACATGTTTTTTATCAATATTTTGATAAATAAATAATAATAAATAAATAATAAATAGATAATAAATAAAAAAAGTATAGTTCTTATTATAGTTTTTATGTATATTAAATATTATTATTACAGCCTCATTGATCGAGAAAATGAAATTGGCCAAAATTGGACCATCCGATACAGTTCGTTTGGGTGAACAGTTGGTCAGGTCAGCAGCTAATGGTGACATGCAGACATGCCGTCACATACTCGAACTATTCACTAAGCGACTAGATGCTTCTCAGCAAGAACAAGACAATCTGACTAGTATTGGAATAGAAACCAACAGTATGAACAACAACTTCAGTTCTTCCGTTCCAAACCATAGCAACAACAATAACGGTGCTAGCAGTAGCAATAATAACAGTAATGGTATTAATCAACTGAGTGTTAGTTCCTCCTTAGATCCACCGCCTACAAATACTGGAGCTTCAATAACAGCTCCTTCAGTCTCTCTGACCCAAGATTCTGCTGTTGTCACTCCCTTAGATGGGACTTTGCAAACAGCTGATAGAGATCAACCTACAGTAACTAACAACAGTCTCGTTGATTATGTGTACAATGGGCACTGCGCCTTACAAGCAGCTGCACAAAATGGACATGTCCGACTGTGTAAAATGTTAATTGCTGAATATGGAGCAAATGTTGAATTTGAGGTGTGTATGGGCTCAATAAGAACATTATTAAAAATTCTACTATGCTCGGGTGTTAAATCTCTAGTTCAGGTCTTATTTCAACAGGATATTATAATATTTTTATTACTGTCATACTTCTCTAAAGCGGAGTATCGACTGTTTTTAAAAGCTTTTCATTAAAATATTTCTAGTAAAAAAAGTTTGAAAATCAAATTGATAAACAATTGAAATATGATTGTTTGTTGGTTCAATAATTTTGATTTAGGTTTTAATTCTTAATATCTCAAAATTCATTCACGGAGTGTTACATATGATTTTTTTTTATTAATTTTCTTTTAAAATGTTTAATTGATTTGTTAATATTATCTTATAATTATTTCATCAACTACAATCTACATTTCACTTTTTTAACAAAATATTCACTAATAATTATTAATGATCTTGATTAATTTTTATTAGCTAACAAAGTAGAAAAATATTTTAACTGTATTTGAATATAATTCTGACATTAATCTGTATTTGGCTTTTTATTTTTTTCATCTAGTTTTTAAGAGAATAATTTCTTCTGATAAGCAAGCAATAAAATTATAATAACTTTTTTTTTTTGCCAAATAAATTTTATTTTTAATGTATTCATAATTTTATCTGTGCAGAAATTGAAACAGTTCAACAATAACGTTAAATTTTTAGTAAAAAAATTAAGTTCTACCAGGATTTAAGGTTCATAATTGAAATAATTTTTAAAAATTAAGGTTTTCATGACATTTTTTATACATGGACACATATAATATTTCGTTATTCCAGGTTCGCAATCAACGTTAGATTTTCATATGGAATATGTTTAGATTAAGTAATAAATTTATTATAACCGGATTGATTATTATTGAATGATTGAACTAACTTAATCTATTAAAAGTTATTTTAATTCAATGACTTTTTATTTATGAATTTTAATAATAGGGCTTTCACAAGAAAGTAGTAAAAAGTTTCCTTACGTATTATTCTCTATGAAAAAATCTTATACAAGCCACTTTTTGAATACTCTAATGAAATATATAAATTTATAGTTTGAAATTTTTTTTTTTTTTTCTAAGGTGATGTTTAGTAAATATGTAAGCTTAATGTGTCTATTCCTTTATTAAATAATTATATATGACAGAAAATCTATCATATTCCCTGCACATATACTAAAATATTCAAATAAATTAAAATTTAACTTTCCAGTGCTTAATAAATAATAAAAACAAATTAGGATCACACTTGCTCTTCTAAAAGGGCAATTTCGATTCTGTAAATTAAACAATGATATTAAATATTTCTTTAGTTATTTAAGTAAGTGGGCTTTTCTACACGGTGATATAATTTATTTGATACAAATATATAATAAATTAGATAATTAATTTAAAAGTTATGGATTTTTTTAACACCAATGTCATTTATTGAAATATCATGTTTATTGATTTATTAATATTTTTTATGGTTATGTCATTAGACAAAAACAAATGACGAATTCTCAAATATTCTAAGACGTGGTTTTCTTAATTAATAAGATTATACATTGGTATCACTCGACAAAATTTAATCGTTTTAGTCGGTAGTTTTTTAATCTAAGAGAATGATACCAAAAAGTAATTATAAAAAAAGGACGATTAAAAAAGGAATTATAAATAAATTTTTCATTTCTCATATTATTAGCTTCGAGACGGCCCCGCTGATAATTTTCTTCTTGTTTTTTTTTTTTAGGACAAAGACGGAGACCGTGCTGTACATCACGCTGCTTTTGGAGACGAACCTCAAGTTATTGAGCTTTTGGTCGGTGAGTACGACGCTGATATAAATGCTCGAAACAAGCGCAGACAGACCGCATTACATATCGCCGTCAACCGAGGACATGCTTCTGTGGTCCGTACCCTTCTTCGACTTAATTGTTTGCCCAGTCTGCAGGTGAGTGTGATCAAGTGTTTTAATATACGTACTATGGTGGTATTTGATCGAAAATCATCGATTTTGAAGGTTTAGTAATAATTAAAAAATATTTTTAATAATACCCTAGACAATTAGTTTTTCCCGTTTTTTCTGACACGAACAATAACTTGTCATAGTAATCATGACTAGGTTAGTAAAATTTGAGATGAGCCCGTTACACTTGTGGTTCTTGTAGCGGTGAACGCTACAAGACCCACAAGAGGATGTCAAACCCTCTTGTCCTCTTAATCCGTGCCAGTCTTTATTGGCACATACTATTTTAAACTAAATAGACAATTGCTTTGCTTTTTATTAATATCTACAAACTATTTTGGTCCTCTTATTCTGTAATTATTTAGAACGTTACAGTAGGTTTTCGTTATGTAAAATCTCGAGAGAAACAAAAAAAATGTCGAGTTATCAAAAAATTCGAGATATTCAGTTTTAATAAAAATAAATAAAGATTTATAAAATTGCCGTAAAACATGTAGAGTGTTCAGTAAGTAAGGAAACCGTTTATGTTGTTCTCATTTTTTGTAACAATAGATCTGTTTCCTTTGGGATTTTGGACACTCTGTATAATGCATAACGTTAAAATAATTTTTTTTAAATAATGTGTCAGTACAGTTCATTTTTTCTTACTTCTCTCTTCGATAATTTTTTCTAATATTGATAAAGAAGAAAAAACACTATTTTCCATACTTTTAGTACTTTCAATAAAATTGTTCTTATTGTGAACTTTGGATTGTTGTATAGAAACTATAATGACTTACTTCTCTTTTTGTGGTTCATGTTCATTATCGCTACTATCAGTATTGTCGATAGCTTCCTATAAGAATTCATTTAATTTTTTTTTATTTGACCTATAAACGATAGAGATTTAATTCCTTTAAATAACCTAGGTTTCGTTGCTTTACCTATGATATACGATTTAAGTTTTTCTGTTCCCGGACATATTCGCTCTTAACATAATTAATATACGATCTTTGTCATATTTTCCACCTGTATTTAAGTTTTATCTGATAAACATTTAAAAAACAAGTCTGTTTCGACCACGTTAAAAATATTATTAGAAGAAAAATCTGCTAACATTTCTAGAAGGTTTTTAACTCTTAAGCATTTATATGTGTTGGTGGAAGCACATTCCCCGCAAACTTCTCGGAAAATGACATGTCTTTTTTTTTTCAATTTTTTAGCCACTCACTGCTGACTTTAAAATTAGTGTGCTCTAATTGTTAAGCATAAATGTTTGCGTTTTTATGTAAAGTTGCTTCACATATTTGTATGTTTTTATCTTGATACTAAGTAAATAATTTTAATAAGCATTTGTCCGTATAGAATGTCAACCTCATTTTTTTCACGTTACCATTAGTATAAAACATTAAAATTTTATCTTTTTGTTTCATAATTGACGATAATATATTCGGCAGATAGTTAAATTCTTCAGCAATTTCACATTTTTTACGTTTTCCCTCTTCGACCAAATGTATTTACACACATTTTTGCGAAATAGTGAGAACATTTAATTTACGTTTATTATTATTATATACCTACTGTAAAATTTCCTATTATTCCCAAGATGTAACGACTTAAATCGAATTATTAATTTTCTTTCGAGTTATCTAGTGAAAAACATTATTGTTCGTAATGGTAGTTTCGGGAGATTTCATTGCAGTTCGAGATATCAAAAAATCCTAATTCATTACTTTACAACGTGTCTATCGAAAAATCCTTTTCTTCGATTTCAATTCTAATGAATCCGTTTACTTAATAGAATTTTTTTTTCGTGTATAATCCTCTCGATTTGTATTCCTTCGGTGTGTATATTTTATCGTTTTGTTTGCAGGACACCGATGGCGATACACCGCTGCACGACGCCATCTCAAAGAAGCGCGACGACATCGTGGCAATGCTGTTGGACGGCAACGGTACTGGATCGGGTGGAGCCGACATAATGTTAGCCAATAATAACGGTTTCAACGCTTTGCACCATGCGGCCTTACGAGGAAATCCTAGGTAAGCGCATTCCGCATGAGGTTTAATTACATGGAATGACATTTTTCTGATTTTCCTAGACGAGAATCTGTTAAATTTATTTTCCAAACCTTTATAGCCCTTAGTAAATCTTGTAAGCTAGGGCCACTAAAAAACATGAAAAAATTATCAAGGTCGATTTAAGGTAATAGTTAGATAATGGGACGGTGTGGCCGAGTCGGTAACGCGGCGTTGCTTGACGCGCACTGTCTCGGGTTCGAAACTCGGTCACGGCGGCTTCATTTGCCCAACGAGAGATCAGTTCGGTAATTGGAGTCGCCATCCCACTCTCCGGCGACGGACTAACCACCCGTCCCGGAGAATAAATGGTTAAGAAAACCTGCTCCTAGGGGGAGGTCGCTATGGCCCTTAATGGACTAATAAAAGCAATAATAATAAAAAAAATTTAGACAAGTAAAAGAATCTCGAGGCTAAATTTAGTAAAATGACCGACTCCGAAAAATAGAGTCCGCCACTGTTTAGAATGTCATTTTTTGTATTAATTTTTCAAAATTAGCAACTCTTTTTTTTTTTTTTTTTTTTACATATGTGAATGTTTGAACTTTTACACTGATTCGAGTCGAAAATAATTACTTTCTCACGAAAGTAATCTATAGAATCTCACGAAGCTAATGTTTACCATTGCAAACTAAATCTGGAAATCATTGTGTGTTGTCCTTTTTTCGAATAGATATTTTTATACTCGCACGTATTCATAACAATCAACTTTGGGCTTTTGCTATTAATATTATTAGAACAAAAACGTGTAATTCGTAAATTATGCGTTTGTATATGTATATGTGGATATCATTGGTGCTTGCCCGCACGTATGCGTGTTCGCCTCTGACTGTAGATGATTGTATATTGTTCACCGTTGTAGGGTAGGCGTACCGTTAGTACGCTCTCATAATTTATAATAACCGACGCTGTGCGTTCAAAAGTTTGAAACGCCGCAATGCGTCTAGTACTGATCCCCCCCC
>NW_026099573.1:29181362-29192326 GCF_025091365.1 Daktulosphaira vitifoliae
CCGCCCGCCGCTGCCGCCACTACAGTCTCGAATCCTCCCCGGTGGCGTTTCCTAGTAAGTATACTACCATCGTTACCTCGAGGCAACTCTCGCATTCCGCTCTTCCCCTGCTATACATCCCTATCCGTTTTTCTATGCAGCCCGACGCATCTTTCTATTTAACCCTAATCTATTGTCCGTACACTTTGAACCGTGTGCACTTGTAAGATCTACTATGCCGTGCCGACGCGTTTATGCATAATAAATTCAAGGAGCTTTACAATGATTTACTCGTTCAAATATCTTCCATTAGAGTAAATTTTTAATAAATGTTAGCGATTTTTCATCATTTATATCGAACCAATAACAATGAAACGGAGAAGAAAGAAAAGAGAATCGACGATCTGGTATTTGATTCTTCATCGTAGTAAACGTTTTGAAAATCACAGTGCCATAAATGTTATTACCATTATTACTTTTATATTATTGCCAGGTCGCTATATGCCGACTACTTTTTGTTTTTCAATTATTAACGCTCAACCGGCTGTATCAGAAAAATTGAAATGTATTTCTATATACATTTGTGTTTATGCACGTGGTCGTCGTGCTCGCGTTATTAAAAGAGGAAAAATAACTTTTCTCCACACTGCCATCGGCGATACTAGAAAGGCCGCGAACGAGTGTTAGGTTAGCGGAGTGTATGAGATAGTTCTAGAGGAATTGAAGAAAAGAAAAACGGACAACGAAAAAAAAAATTATCCGAAGAGCAGTAAAAGCCGCTATATTGATCAACAGTGTAACTGAAAATTGAACGAACAACCAACGTGTAGTTAATATATATATATATATATATATATATAGTTACAAAAGTAAATAAATAATATTATTTATATATATGTAAAAGCTCTGCGTAAGCGTAACGGCTTGGCGAATGATCGCAGAAAACCAATAAAAAACAAGAATCGGGATTGGCAATTGAGAAGACGTATATATATATGTATTGTAAAATGAGTGTAGTTTAGAGATAGGGAAAAATAAAGCTCAAAGCAGAGAAGGATTGGGTGAGAATACGAAGAAATAATAAAAAAATACGAATGAAGGCGTATACATGTATATAAATTGTTCTGTATTGTAAAGAAAACGGGAATCGAGTCGCGATGTACACACGTAATAAACGATATATGTATAATATACATATATTGTTTATTATATATATATATTTTGTTTATCACAAGCCCTATAATTAATTAAAAAATAAAAATAATATTTGTTAAATAATAATAATTTTGATAATTGTGTATTGTCATCGTGCAATTTTCGTATGTAGATTTTCATCTAAGACTAGTAGAGTGTTGATTTTTATATTATATTGACGAAGTTTATAGTGTTTATGTGATTAGCGACTATCTGTGAGTGTTAGTCGAAGTTAATCTCGGATTTAAATCTCGAATCTAAATTCATAAGTTTCGTTGATCAATAAAATTGGCCATTTAAGCTAATTCAAATTTTAAAGTTCCTTTCTCGACTTTAAAAAAGCAAAAAAACTTAAATGAATTTAACTTCTTATGTCTTATGAACTTTATTCTAAATAATAATATAAGCTTTAATTTAAGATTAAATAAAAGTGTCAATATTTCCGGAACAATTACATTGAAAAAGCTTAACTTGTGTGCAAAAATTGTTTTTTTGAATTTCCCCTGCGGGCAGGTTTAGAGTCAGATTTTCAAAACATTTATGTCAAATGAAAGAAAAATATCTAAAGTTTCAATATAAAAAAATAGTTTTAATTTGTTAATTTTTCAAAAAGTTAAGGCAGTTTTAAGTATTAAAATATTTAATTTTAAATAGTGACTTTAACATAAAAATTATAAATTTCATTAAATTCGACGACCATTTTCCTATAGAAGAAAGGTGTCGGGGCAATTTTTTTTTTTTTTGAACTTATTGTAACTTATTATTTAGTATTTATTGTAAGATTTCATTTGACTTTTGTTTAAAGGCACATAGAAGATAAGGTGTCGGGACAAATTTTTTTTTTTCATTTTATAGTACATAAAAAAAGCTTTAATTTGATATATGTTTAAAGGACGCAGTATTTCCGGAACATTTTCAAAAGTTAAGTTGAAAAAGTTCTATTTTTTATACGTATGTATCAAGTTTTGAACGCCCCCTATATAAAGGGAAATTATCCAATTTATATAAAAAGTATGTTAAATAAAAGAGGTATATATAATGTATTTAGAAAAAAAATGTGTGTACATACATTTTTCTAAAAGTTATATAAATTTAAACTTGAAAATTTAAAATCAAAAATCTTAAGAAGATAGCACATAAAAGTTAAGTAATCGGGACAAATTTTTTTTTTTCATTTTATAGTACATGACATAAGCTTTAATTTGATATATGATTAAAGGACTCAGTATTTCCGGAACAATTTCAAAAGGTATGTTGAAAAAGTTAATTTTCATAAAAAAATTGCTATTTTAAATCCCCTCCTGTGAGCAGGTTAAGTGTTAGATTTTCAAAAAAATGATATAAAATGAAAGGGAAATATCTGAGGTTTCAATATAAAAAAAAATAAGTTGATTTGTCAATTTTTGAAAAAGATATGGTAGTTTTAAGAAAAAAAAATGTTAAAATTTATCGATTTTAAAAATTGTAATTTTTTTGGAAATATCTTCCATTTACGGGGAACAAGGGAAAATTTTCAATTTTTAAGGGTAATGTCTTCAACTAGATACTATTTGTGATCTTTTGACATATTATTCATCAAAATCCAGTGAGAGGTAAGAAAAAGTAGCAACAGACACACAAAAAAAAAAACATAAATTATAGTAAAATAGTATCATAGTAAAATTAATACTTTTTCATCTTCGCATCGAAGCTAAAATTACCTCGTGATTCATTCATAGAGAAATACGTATACCTAAAAGAAACAAATGAAAAAATAATATTATTCTATGAAGTCGTATCTACAAAATATGAATAAGTGTTTATATATATATATATATATATGTTACANAAGAAACAAATGAAAAAATAATATTATTCTATGAAGTCGTATCTACAAAATATGAATAAGTGTTTATATATATATATATATATGTTACATCGTTTGCGCGCTATAAGCGAATTGATTACCGAGTGTCCGCCGCATCCATCCGGTCACCAGTGGAGAGAGGCACCGGAAAGAAAAAAAAGTCTATCTTGCCCCAAATTTTCTGTGCATCAGCACGCGATTTTTTTGACTTTGTTTCATGGGACGGTATTCGAATTTCATCAAATCCATGTACATAATACACTGATATTTTCAATATTGAGTGCAAATCACAAGGTTGAACAAGATATCAAATGAGACATGTTGTAAAAATGTTATCGTCACGAGTTTACGATATTTTTAACGTGTATCGCTACATTAAGCCGACCGCACGTTATCCTTCTTTGCGTACGTTAAGTCTTGTTTATTGTCATTGGTGGGCTTTCAACACTCGGAGGTGCTAAAATATTTTCTTCGAATAGAGGGCTATTTGATGAAATTTTCCACGATTTTGTTTTCTATAGCAACTTAGTCAATGCCAAAAGTAGTCGGTAACATATTATCATCTATTTTAATGTGCTATTAGACGGGAAAGTAATCCATATTGTTTTGTAGTAACGAATAATTAAATGAAAATTAACTTTGACTTTGTATTGATAAATAACGAAGCGTCGAGTACCACCACCGTAGTCACTAAAGTATTCTAATTGGTCCCACCGCACATTTTGCTTTCGTGTTTATTTGTTTATTACCAAGCGCCCTAAAAACGAGACCCGTTAGCTGTCGACCGTTTCAACCAACACGTGGGTTTTGAACGTCGTGAGCCTGACCTATATATCATGTGTATCTCCACGCTTTAGATGAACTTTTGGAGTACAGTACGAGCAGTTCTCGACCATTAAGTTAAAATAAAGACAAAAGGTAACGATCGCGTAGATGAGCGACCGGGAAGTTCTGTCTTGGCCGACGGAAGCTGTAGCCGAGTCGGTGGCTTTTGATGTAAGAGCGGCGATGGCGAGATACAAAGTATGGCGGATCGATGGAGCACACGAGCGTCGACCGCGATGAGGTGGCTCCTACGAACTCCCCCGGCTGACGTTCAGAAGCTCCACGCGTACATGCGATGATTAAAAAAAAAAACACGTGTTTATGATTTTATGCGCGATGGTTATCCTGTTTTTGTAGATTTCATTTACACAAAGGTACCCACACATTAGCTAATTTGTTTAAAACTCGTGTAACTCGTTAACTAGACTAAGCTGCGAGCAAAGTGTATTTGTATACAAGTGTGCATGTGTATTTGTATACTAATACATAATATGTATCAGTACATATGTAATGTATTTTCGTTTTGCACTACAAAAAAAAAAATCTTTTTGTTTTTATTTAACTGTTTTATTTGAGAGTAAACTTCTAGGATAATCTGCCACCGAGCGTTGAGTAAATCTAAACCAGTTTTGACGATCATGTCTAGCGATTGATTCGCGCCGACTTACCCGTCCAGTCCGTTTTCTTCTTGTCTTTAGTCTCCTCGGATGTAGTGGACGGCACACGCAGGTTGCCGCGAGCCGACTACAGCTGGTTGAAGGGGACCAAATGGGCGATCGCGCGTGTGTGTTTCGGTCACTCGGCGATCGCATTCAACGCATACACAACGGTCCATGTTTTTTTTTCATTGCAGGCCGATGTTGGCGTATTTAATTTTTTTTTTTTTTTTTCACGAGTTAATAACGTGAAATTTCCGTTACTCTTTACCGTGTACACGCGTTGGAACGCGACCGTAGTATAACCTCAACGGGCACGACGACGAATCGTTTTTAAATGTGTATTTGGCCCGAGTTCAACCAGCTACAGCTCGACGCGCGTTTGAGATCCATCCCGTCTCTTTGGATTTTGTTCTCTCTTCATTTTGTTCGTAGCGAGAATTTACATTTTTCATCGTTAGTCGTATGAATTCTCATTAGAATATTTTCCAAGAGATTATTTCACAACTATTGTCGAGCACAAGAGTATTAAGCATTACATAAGAATATTAAATATATATATATAACTTTGAATTAATAGTGTTCAATTCAATTCAGACCTGTCTCGAAGTTCAATTAATAAATAATTAAATAAACACATGTTTAAATAGTAGTGATTACAATATAGATGGGGTGATTAACTTCTACTGTTATACATTTAAGATTTTTCGCTATCATGATTATCGCAGTAATTATATTATTGTAAAATCACAGTCCGTTGGTTAATACATTTTGTCGTATTATAATTATATATTTGTATGTTATAATTATATGTAAATAAATATTTATTTAAATCGAGTAAAATGAAAATAGAGACAGCGTATCATAAAAACAATATCATATTTATCGAGAGATTATACTCGAACGTTTTACATATTTTCTTAATTTTAAATATTAATTTTACAATAATAAATAACGCCTTTTGTTTTATACCTTCAAAGGTGCCATACTTAATTAATCGCCCTGTAAATACACACATGCACACTCGTGTATACATAACTCAAAAAATACAATTTATTTACGTTCTACGCCAACCGAAAACAGATGACGGCGGCTTTCATATCGTCGTGTCGTCTTCGCAATATCCGTGCCAATAGTAAAGTAAACAATATTGTGTATGATACGTAGCATATTAAACGTGTGTACATTATACACGACACACGACCAAAATCCCTACTTAGTAATTATATCGTATCGAATTTTCGTGCCTCTCGAGCCGCCGCGTCTTATGAAAACTCTGTTTTTGTTATAGTAATACGGCACTCGATATTTTAGCGGTGGATTTAACATACTTCGCGGTCGGTCGGTCGTATATGTAAACAAATACACGATGGTAAATAAATATGTAAACGCCTATTTTCAAACGATGGGGATTAATTAAATAAAAACCGACTTTAACGACTCTTCGTGGGGTCCGAGCGGCCCTAAAGTGCAATACCGTAAACATTTTACAGCCGGCGGTCGTTAAACGAAACGTCCAGTTAATAGACGATGCGATTTTTTACGCTCGTTTATGCCGGTACAATAACTACGTAATCATAACAAACAATAATAATAATAATTGCTACACATATTGTCGATTCGTTTACTCGTGTGTACATACGGACATTACGAAGATAGGGACCGACTACTTGCCGGATCCTCCTTATCGACACGACTCGTAATGTCTACTAGTCGTGTACTTGTAGCAGTACTTTAATCGAGTGCGAATATCACACTCGATTCAACAAAGTACGAAAAAAAGCGGTCGGTTCAACACTACGCGGGTACAGAATAACTACCGTACAACCTTTACTACTACTACTACTACTACTACTACAGGCTACTACACAATCGTACTTACGGATGACCGCATGCTCGCTTTGTGTGTCACTCGGGTCCCGTTACTGCTCTCGGTGGTTATTTTAAGTTCGATAAAATTTTAATAATAACAATAACGTATTTCGAAAAAAACACCCCCACCGTGATCGCGTTTGGCTTATCACGTCCCCCACCGTTCCGCCTCCCGATTATAAATATAACTACTGCCGGTAAGCTCCCCTCTCCGTGCCGGTGTGAATATTACTACAATAACATGCGCTCGACTTTCACAAACCCGACCGATTAACTACTCAAATTTTGCTACACCGAATAAAATTTTCAATCGTACGATTATATCCGAAAATCTACTGTCGACGAAATATTCGTGTTATTAGGAAAAATTCGGTAAATATAGCGAAATACTCGTTCTCCTGACGATTTTTTTGTTAAATCGATTGTAAACCGTGTTGTCCGAGCAACACCAAAGGTTCTACATCAACGGTGCTTTTGTAGTTGGGAATGTTTTTTTAGCTTCGACGCGAAGCTGAGAAGAGGTTCAGTTTTTTTATAAGCGACAGTCTCGGGCGCATTTAACGTATCTACATGTTATCGAATCGCTACCGTTTTCCTACTGCTCTACTACTTGTAATCTAATGTTTCTACTCGTTATCAGTATATTTTCTGATCTATGTGGCTACTACATCGGCTATCGCTGCCGCTAATTCTACACATTACGTTACTTATAATAATTGTAACAACGATAAGACAAGACAACACTTTTTCGCCTACCGAAAGTGGCTCTACCACTAGATACTCTTTTGATAAAATTTTTTATTGCTCGCCTCCAGAGTTTATATATAATTACGGTATTAATTTTACTATAAACTCTATCCTTTAAATTCTATCCTCGTCGATTCGTTTAAATTCGATAAAAATTTATTTTAAACGAATTGTGCGTATTTTCCGATTTGTAATTGTTATCGAAATAAAACCGGCGACAGCGACATAGCTTTCGAGAAAAGATAAAATAAAAATTATTGAAAATTGGTATAATAAAAAAAAAAAATTACTTTTGTTTTAAAATATACCGTATACCGTTGAAAAATTTATATACAGAAAGTAAGTATAAAATGTGTAAACGACGGCGGCATTTGAGCGGGAAACGAGACGGAATTATTAGCGGTGCCGGTCGTGCCGCCGCCCGAGTCGGCCGCAGACTAAAGTTTGTCAGCTAACCGGCGGCAGGCATTCGGCCAGCGACCGAACCGGGCTGGGGTTAATGCTGCTTCGGTAGCGGCGGCAACGGTGGTGGATAGGCGGTGGAGTAGAGACGGACGACGTGACGGCAGTCGCGGGCCCGGCGCAGACGCACGGCACTACGGAGGCCCGGGTATTTTTCGAGCGACGGCGAGTAAGATCCTCGGCGGCCTCCAGTACTGTCATTATCTCGAATTAACGAAAAACAAAAGACCTCGAACGAATACAACTGAGAAGGGCAGAAAAAAAAATTAAACAATAGCGTATAAGCAGACAAAGACCCTCCTACAGGGCGCGGGTGCCAGGCGCCTTTTCGCGATGTAATCTAAGGCGCCTGGTTTTGTGGTCGCACCGCTAAAAAGACCAAAGGTGTTTCGAGTGAGAAATTATTCATCATAAACGTGTAAGACCTTTCAACAGCAGAATAATTTTTAAACTACTAATTTACAGAGTCGTTTACTCGTTGGCTAAATTGAGAACGTGCTCAGCCACCAAATTATCGAATTGTAATCGTCGACGAGATAGGCAAATCCTATTGCGGCGATTGTCTCGATCGTGAAGTCGTGTAATGTTTAATCGATTCCCATTTTACAACGTTTTCTATTACCGCGCGATATGGCTTTTAAATATATATATATTTTTATATGTTACATAAAACTCACTTCTACGATATATTGTCACTAGCGTGTAGTATTCATGGAGGATGTGGGGCTTCAACTCTATAGAAACATCCGTAGTCCCACGATTAATTAATTTTTTTGAGGCCAGAGGGAAAAAAGTAATGTGTGTGTCCGCCGAGTCTATTATCTAAAATTGTAAGATTAACTATGGCGCTGTAATTCCTGTTGATAAATTTTTCAAGCTACGCCCTTGTACATTGTAATGTGCGCTACTATTTTATTAAGCCGAACATTAGTAGTGCTGTTGTAAAAGTTCTCTTGCTATTCGGAAGAGAAAACTCGGTAATACGAATTACCCAAAATAAATATCGATTGGCCAATAAACGTTATAGGGACAACAATTCAATTGAAATGTTCTACGGATCAACTATGTGTTTACGGACCGTGTTCTTTTCTAGAGTAATAGCTACAAAAGTTTAAAACTCAGCTTTCGACCAAACTTTTAATAAACCTATTCATCGAAAAATTAACACGAAACGGATGTGTTTAAACTGGAAAAAGTAAAAGGCTACGACTAAAATTAAATATATCGCTTCTTATTTTGTTGTTTGGTCGGCTTCGTCAAAAGACATTCGCATTTTTATACGTTATGCTTTCCGGATATCGTTATGAATATATCGTCGTACGAAAGCGATTCGGCGAGAGCCTTTGAATATGCTCTCGCCGAACTAACTCCAAAAAGACATAAACGCGTTTAATTTGTAGACATAAACGGAAAAACGATTTCAATCGACAGATTCGACCCGGCAGACGGTACCCGTTCGGTCGGACTAGCAAAAATTATTGCCGTAATAAGGTCCGACAGGATTATCCGTATGCGACAGAGTTTGTCGCGCGCACCCGATAACCCTTTCTGCCGTCCGGGCTTAACGTAAATCGACGATAATCCCGTCGGGGCTTATAATGTGCCACCAGTTCGGCCGAAGCAAAAGGCCTTTCGGCGCGTTTTACCTAGTCGCCGTAAATTACTATCATAGTAATAATATGCTATCGGTATGCCTACTGTGTAGGCGTCGACTAGTACGCCATATATCATCGTACAGTACTATCTAAAGCAATAACGCTATTGGCCGTAGACGAACATAAATATCGGTTTACGTATAGGCTGTTGCAGACGATGTGACTTTCGTACACCATAACGAATGCGTTGATGGCCCCATCGATTTAATCGGTGTCCTATTAGATAATAATATTATCTCTTGTACAGACTGTAACATACTCTGAATATATAATATATATACAGAGTATATATTATACACTCTGTGTGGAACGTACAGAGTATGTCGCAATTCGTGCAAACGGTACGGAACCGTTTTATCCGACTCGGATAAACATATTTCGCGTTTATCGATTTACGAGTGAAGAGCCACTTACTATATATCACGTGCAAACTTTAAGAATAGATTGAAAAACTTAAAGTGCATAAAATGTGATCTTTATAAACGATATGCATCTAATAAAAAATGTAATACGCGTAATATATTGCTGCATCGCGCGCGTATCATATTTTATCTCGTTGCCGGGACCAGAACGGTGTTCGGCGCATAAAAATAAGGAAAAGTTTCCCGAGACACTTAAAAGTCATCTCTCGCGAGAAATACATTATGGCGAAAAGACGTTTTCGAGTTGATCTCCGAGTCGATGAAGTAACTAGAAAATAATTTGTTTGTTTTTGTCGATTGTCTAATCAGCTTTTTTGCTGCTCCCGCGCCGTGTGATTTATGACACGACATCGGTGTGCCCGCTCGAGCCGAGTGCTTACCAATCATAATTCGCGTTCTCCTTCGTTAACCGCGCTAAATATTAGAATTACCAATCCGTTAAAACGACAAAAATATAAAAATTCCACCGAATCCGTAAAATACCCGACTCCGGTATGGTTTCCTGTCGAAATCGATTTGGCCGTACTGTGGGCGAGGTCGTTCGGGTTCCAGAGTAAAATCGCGATTAAGTGCATCGCTTCTCGACCGTTTATCATAAACATTGAGGAAAACGTTCCAAAAGTTTCCCTCTTTTTCTTTTCTCGGGGCGTACGCTCACTTTATCACCGGCGGTAACTCTAAAGACAGATGACGGTCGCGATAAAGCGTATTTTTGGCCCTCGCGCCGCGTATTCGACGGCTTGAAAGAACGTCGTGTGACTTAAATCCGACACCTTCGGATGGCCTTCTGATAGAAGAGTGGCTCATTCCGCACGAATTTATAGTTCTGATTCTCGTTTCTGACGTGTAATAATCATAGTGAAATTTAATTGACGGTGATAATGTGGGCGATACGTATTTGTGTGTGTGTGTCATATGTATTTGTACGTGTGCGTATATTGCGCACTGCGGGGGCTAATATTATCGCCCTGTAATGTTATCGGCGGTCTGACCGCTATGAAAAAATAAATTTNGGCGGTCTGACCGCTATGAAAAAAAAAATAAATAAATAACACTCCGAGTACCACCGCTACAACGAGCCAAAGTGTCGTTTATTTAACAAAACGGGACAATAAAAAACGTAGAGCCGGCTCGAGCGTTTTATTGTAGTCAGTGGACCGTACGGTCTCGCAGGCGATTAAAAGCCGTATTGCGATACCACCGTGCGATTATATATTATATATATATAAACAGTCATTATCCCTTGTAATTAGAGTTACGGCGACTATCGAGAATCGTTGAATCGGACTCGACGGGGGGGGGGGGG
>NW_026099573.1:29192341-29243901 GCF_025091365.1 Daktulosphaira vitifoliae
AATTGGCTTTTTAGGGGGGGGGAGGCTATCCCTGCCGGAAAATTTCTCGCGTCGTTTATTTTCCAATCGTCGTCGCTCGGACTCAAACTCGGTGCATCGTTACCGTCCTGACTGGGGTTCGGCGTGTAATGATCGAGACGACCCTCCCGCCTCGGTAAAACTTCGATATAGATGTCGTACAAAAACAATTTCGACAAGAGATTACTTTGCGCGGTACGCGTGCAATCTGTTTGTTATGTAAAAAATTTTCTGCATCCGCATTCGTTTACGTTGATTAACGTTTGATTAAATTTTGCACGGCCGAGCGAGTACGACGAATCACTTTTTTTTTTTTTGGTCATTTCTTTGTAATATTTTTTTCCTTCCGAATAGCCGAGTGCATTATTATGTACTTATAGAGGCACGCGAAGCGTTTATACGCCGGAAAAAGGCGCTTACGGTTGTCAGAGGCGCATATTTAAATAAAGCGCACGAGTTATATCACGTCTCTCGAGGTTTTACCTCGAGAAATAACCTTTTTTCTTCTTTTACTTGTCTAAAGCGCTTAAAAATCTCTCCGATACTTAGGTATTACTACGATATTATGTTGCCCGTACAAACTTTCTTTCCGGAATATGTATATTTTTTTTTTTGTAAAAATATTCATGGGAAAGAAAAACTACTGCATATTTTTAAATCCGATACACTCTGTACGAAAACTTGTACTATATGTTCAAAACCACTGCGAGTATTCTTAACGGTGTATTACGTCGTATTTTTATTGTGTTCCATTAATGTTTTTCGAATTTCTATACGAGCGTATTACTCGTTATCCATTCTAACCGATTCGATTTATAAAATGTATTTTTTAAAAATATAAATCGTTTGCGGATTCCGCGTGAATTCTTAGTTAAAACGTTTTTGCAGACCGATCGAAAAGTTGTCGTTTGCACTATTGATCTATCGCAAAATGAAACTGAGGAATAAAATTGCCTGTTAATAACTAGTGCGTTCTTGAATTTACCTTTTCCCGGACTCTAAATCAGTTACTATTGTTACTGCCTAGTCGTTAAGTCGTATTCATTTTTTAACGCCTTTTTCTAATACAAAACCGCCCCGTTTTCATCGTATATCTTAACATGTATTGTTCATATAGTTATGTACTGTTTATATAGTTCATATTGCTCGTATACATCTTAACATTAAAATTGTATACTCTTTACATTGGCAATTATTGACATTTTTATTAATCGTTTAAAAGGTTTTACGAGCTTATTTATTATACTGAAAAATAAGTAAGAATATTTGCAACACACATTTAACTAGCTTGTTATATATTTAACAATTTATTTATTTATTGTTAAAGTTATGTCTTTATTGCCATAACTTGCACAACAATGGGTACAGTTAATATACATTTTATAAAAAACATTACTAAGTATGAGTGTACAATAAGACAAACATATTACTATAGTTTAGCCGTGTTAAAGAAAATGATATTTTAAATACTCTTTTATATGATATCGATACTTTAAATTTGCTTATTTATATACTTAATAGGAGAGGTGCGCCATCCAGTAACGACTATTGATAAATATTGTCTTGTTCGCGCCTCGCCTCCAGTCTAAATTTTAAAGTGATAATAACTTTTAGAGAACTGTTCTATGAGTTGTTATCGACAGGTTTATCAATTCGGTTATGTTCAAAAATAATCTAAAAAAATTCTTAAAAATTGTTAAATGGAAGAAATATATGAAACTAGAAAAAAACACAAATTGTTTTTCTAACATTTTTGTAATTATTATTTTATGAGAAATCTATCGGCCGACGTAAAAATATCGTTCTATATACTGACGTGCATGAAGTATTATAACTTTTTTTCTAATATTCAGTCAATACCAACAGTAAAACAAAATAATATAAGTTTTGTCGATTAAAAATCGTATTCTGGCATGAACTTTTTTACTCGAACGTTGTTTTTTTATGTCTGTGTTTCATTTTTCAGTCAGAAATAAGTTTTTTTTTCGATTGGATTAATTTTTACTACAACACGTGATTTTTTATCACGTCGCCGAACGTATTATCGCACCTGATGTTACACGACCCGAGGGAGCTATGACCTCAATATTGGAAAACTACCTTCGTGAAAGCAGTTTCCCAAACTGATAAAACGCGTATTAGTTTGTCACGTTATTGGAAATTCCTTAAATTTTAAACTTTTTTGTGTCGGCAATAACCGTTCGTTTTTTAAACTCGTGTGTTCGACTTGATAGAACCGTTGGATTTTAAAATGTGTATCTTCGACTTGATCGAACCGTTCGATTTTATGTATGGCGTCGTTTTCATTTTTCTCTTTAACCATTTTAAATATCGTTCAACGATAACTTTCTCTTTTTTGTCCTTTTTTTCGACAGTCAGTCTATAATGCTCTCGGTCAGACTTTCAACGGATAATGTTCAACATCGACTTTGTGTCGGATTCGAAACAATATAAATAACAGCCCGTTCGTCGCGAACTCAAAACTTTTTAGTCGAAAGTTTTTTTTACTATTATTTTTTTTTCTTATGGATATGACAAACTTTACGGCGGTCTAATGGTACCACCGCATCGTGACGCGCATACGAGGGGCACCGGCTACTGAGGCGCCGGTCGTGCTGTACAGAACCGAATATATGAGGGAACATAACCGAACGCGTACATACACGAAGGGCAGCCGTAAACGCATCGCGTCTGGCCGTGCGCGAACCTTCCCCTCTTTCGGCGGCACTCCCTTTCTCGGTACGCCGCTTTGTCCTATTGTCGTATACAGCCGCTCTCTTCTCGTACCACATCGTCCGCGCCTATGCCGCCTTCCTTCTGTCCCTCGCGCGCGTTGTCTGCATGAATCGATAAGTGTTACGTTCGGTCTGTTAAATTCGACACGAGGAAACACAAAAGATCGCTAACAGATTCGTGGAACCGTTTGTATATGTTAGTTTTTGGTTTATGTTAAACGTTCATAGTCAAACGTAAACATAAATTTCGAGCGCGTTCAATAAAATATGCGTATTTCATTAATTATTCGCGTTTATTTCGAACGAAATTCGTTCGGCGGAAACAAACGATTCCAATCATTCGGTCAGGACATTCTGTTACTCTCACGATCAATCGTTCGTATCTGGGAGTCGTTGCGACGTTTAAACTTTAAATTTAAATTACCGAGTTACCGAGAAATAAAACGCATTTTAAACCCATAACGTAAATTCAATTTTTTAATCTACCAGTTAATCTGTTATTTTAAGAGGTTTATATATTGAACTTTATGGTCATTTTTCAGTCGCTTGTATCCCGTTTTGCAAACACTATTTGTTTTATGAAAAACCCGATAGGTTTCTTTCTTTAAATCTGTCCCCTTTCTATTTCTCCCCGTCTACACGATCGTGTAATGCATGGGGCTATCCATTACACAATTATGTCATTACCTCTTAACAAAACGGCAATTTACAAAACGCAATTGGTCGTTTGTACGGTGAAAACGATGCGGTTTGTCCGAACGCGCGCGCTCGCAACAAGAGTGTGTTATCGTTACGACGATAATGTACTCGTTTTGTATTTCGTATTATAATTGGACTTTGTCGGCGCGGTAATTGAACGAGCCGGCCGCAGTGATCGTTATACCCCACGGCATGTCCCGCGCGCGTATACACCTGACTCGAACACGACGTTAGTGTGCGTTACTTTTATCACCGATCGATAAAAACATATTTTCGCCACGCACGCCAACCGGACCTGCCCCAACACTCGATCGCAGTCGCTGTACGAGTCCGAACCGCCCGTAACAGTTGCGGTCAGACACAATTACGGGCGTAGCAAATCGTCCCGTCCTTAACGCTGAGGACATATCGTACACACGAGATACGCGAAAATAAAAAACCGTCGGCTATTATTTGCCGTTTGCCCGCCTTTCGCTTAGCGTAATTACCGCTCTTTTCCGGTCTTACAAACGACACGCTAAGCCCCGACCTTTAAATATGTGTATACTACGCGAATAGGGATTTTCCAATTCAAACGTTGTCGCGCACGCTAAATAAACTCATTAACCCTTTTTAAGTCCGTCTAATCGCATCGAACGCTTCTCGTTCGCGCGCAGTCCGTTTCGTCCAAGTACGTTTTTAGGGCGACCAATAAACTTTATCGCTCTCTTAACCGTTCTGCGAAACGAACGGAAAAACTTTTGCGCTGGGATCGTTTCTATCTTTGTGTCTTGCGCTTTTTTCTTTTTTTTTACGCTACTCGCAGTATAAAGGCTCGCTACAATTATCACACTGGAGAGTGTCGTCTCTAAACGATAACACAAATAAAAATTACTCCGCCCGCACATGGTACCCGACTACAAAGATAATGGGTCTCGAGTTAATTGGACTCGACTTAAATGCGAGGGCTTAAGTGTCCGCTTATCTCGACCTGAAATAAATAAATAATAAGCACTCGGCTCGCGAGTGTTTTACTCTAACCGTCGTATTTTTCCACCCCAAAGTAGTGTCGTTTTTTGAACGTTAATTTTATTTTGTCGTAAAGCACATTGCACGTAATAACGTTTCGATTACACGAACTCGTGATACTCGACACGCGTGTAAAGTATTGTGGGTCGTTAGGGGCGTTTTTCGTTTTTAAAATGAGAAATAGGAAATGAAAATATAGAACTGAATGTAAGCAAATATTAGGTAACGACAAGCAATATTAAGTAATTAGTGGAAATTGGCTTTTTAATTTCTACGACAAAAATAATTTTGACAAAAGAATATTTATCTTCTCGGATTACATTCGATTCAATATATTTCGTATTAAACCGAGAAGGGAAAAATAAATATATTTAATAATTACGTATATTTATACGCGTAATTAATACGTTTGTTACGTTTTGTTGAATATTAAAAGATCATTTTTTCATTTTAGTAAGTTCATTAAAGTATTCGTATGGAACGCTACATTTCGATAACACACAATTCAATGCGATGAAATACACTGACTCGCGTGAAATGTCGAGTCTAAATATTCAAATGTAACCGGTGGTAATACTGAGAAAACAAGAAGAAAAAATGATTTTTTTTTAATAAAAAAAATTGTCACTCGGCGTTCCTAAAACTTTTAAAAGTTACCCTAACAACTATCTCGAACAAAGTTTTTCTCTTCCGAATAAATCATTTTTAAATTCGTGTATTTTAATAAAGCTTATGAAAAATAAATTTACATAAAAAAAAATAAAATTATTTTATTTAAAAATTACTGGTAGGAAGAATTTCGTAATGACTTTATAGAGTGTCGATCGACAAAAATTAAACAACTCGTTTGTGTAATAATTAAAAAAAAAAAAACATGTATTTATAAATAGTTCGCTTTCTAGTATAATAAAGTTTAGCGAAATGGCACAATTCTTTAAAAAACGGTTATGTATATTTCTTTGTAAACCGATTGATTCGTGTAATTTTCAGCTAATACGCGATGATTACGTTTCTCGGCGCGTTCCGTCCGGACTAAGACCAAACCAGTCCAAAAACGCTACTCGGACCTATCGAACATTGAGTTTTGACGTCGACATCGGTCCGCACGTCGCAAAAACGGTGTCGTTTCTGTCGATTGAATCCGTTTAAACGGGTCGGAAAAACGGCTACGGAGAATAATAATTGGTCGGTGGCATTCTCGTGTTTCGTTGTAAGCGATTACAGTAATTATTCGCCACGGCCCCGAAAAAAAACGTACGCAAACGCCGTACACGATTAAGCGCATTTTTTATAAAGCGCTGGCGAACAATAGTGTCCTTTGAACATTCGCGTATACACGTTTCGGCCATGTAAAAAGTGCATATGAATTAATCGGATTCAGCAAACGCGTTTCTACGATTGAGTTTATGAGTGTTAAGCAAAATCAATTAACTCCGTATTATACAGTCCGTGCAAAACAACAACGATCCGCTACCCGAACGGGTAATATGTTAAAAATATTCAATTTTCAATGTATTCATGTGCGTTTCACCTCAGAAGCCGTTGATTTCCAGTTTCGTATCGAATTGAACAACTACGTTCGTTTGTGTACAAATATCGATTTGTGTTTCAACTCGGAAAAACTATATCGAAAAGGAGGACGGGATTGAAAAACATCCACACTCGTTTTAGCCGAGAAACAATTAATCATTTCAATTATGTTATAAAACTACAATTAATTGCAAACTTAAATAAAAAATAAATAACTATCGATTCTTAAATTCTAAATTCGGTCGTTAAATTTACATTGAAGTGATTT
The DNA here is from genome assembly GCF_025091365.1 of Daktulosphaira vitifoliae. NCBI lineage: Eukaryota > Metazoa > Arthropoda > Insecta > Hemiptera > Phylloxeridae > Daktulosphaira > Daktulosphaira vitifoliae. The sequence goes on from NW_026099573.1 coordinate 29,198,600, forward strand.
CGTTTATTTCATATTATATTCTATGGCTACATACTATTTTTATCGGTCACTAAAACGGTGTTAGTGTATAACAATTTTCCAACTCGAGATTCGCGTTACATTGCGAACGAATACAATATGAAAATATGTTAATCTTAAAAACTTCAATGACAACTCATGAATGATCCGTCTGGCGTAGTGTTCGCCCGCTCTCGCTCCATACTTCTTTACATTCCATAAATATATCAAAATTGTAATATATATCTGATATACGATAATTACAATATATGGAAAGTACAAGAAGTACGGAACTCTAGTTCGGGCGTGATCTTCATTTCTTCAGCCGGTAACGAGTCCGATGCCATCTTAAAAAATAAACAAAAAAATTAGCAAACGGTGACTTGATTGCGTTCCTGTTTTACTCGTAATTCTCCAGGCAGTTTTTAAGCTCAAAAAAAAAAAACAAAATTATATAGATCATTTGAATATCCGTACGATATTTTCAACGCCGACGTTCGTTAGGAGCGTTTGTTCCGACGTAAAAACTTTTTTGATAAAAAGTCGTCGTTTCCGTGCAAACTTGTACGACACGCATAGATTTAGGGTACGTGACGAGAGTGATAAGTCGAATTCGCTGGCATCCCGACGGCGGTTTATTTATTTTTATTCGTTTTTAACCGAATAAGCCGGTGACCGCGGCGCTCGTTGTAATTATAGTTAACGGCAGTGTCGGGTATCAAACGCCTTCGGGCCGTGCCGGTGTTTGCTAATAATAGCTTGGAGCCCGGCCGGCGGTTAAAGTAGTAGTGCCGTCCGTTATCGTCGTCATTATTGTGCTTTAATATCGAATATCCGTATTAATGATGACTCGCACGCAAAATATCATTACGCCGCCGTCGTGTTTTTTGGGGTTCCACGTGCATGACGGGGCACGTCCGCCCGCCCGCCCCTAAAGTCGACGCGCAAAAGGCGTTCGCTTACCGCCGTTTATTGGACCGAGTCTGTGAAAAGCCGACGCGATAATTATCGTCGTCGTCGTTAATCATATTCGAATCGGATTACGTTCGCAAAAAATATCAGTAACACCACTGGGCAAACTCGACGTCTAAAAATACAAGTTTAATATATTACAGTCATAACGTGTGAACGGTCGCTGTAAAATTATATCTCGTGACACAACGAAACGTTCGGCTATTGAATTACTCGGCGGCGAGTGACTAGTCGCTGGGCCAATAACAAAATGTACTTTTAACGTATTCGTAAACCGCGTTCGTTTGCGATTACGCATTCGTTTGCGATTACGCATTCGTTGGACGGTACACAATATATCCAGCGACTATTTTCTCCGGAACGTAAAACGTCAGACGGAAGGGTCGCGATAAAAAAATAAAAAAGGTCAAAGCGCGATCGATTGATGGTTGTTCGGACGTCTAGACGACGTCACGGACCAGTCGGTAGACGTCCGTAAGAGATCGGCCGCAAGAGTAGACGTGAAATGCGTTGCCGTCGTCTGAAAAAGCGGCCGCGTATTTTGTCCGGGACGAGCAAAACGAGCCGCGCGATTAACACTGTACGCAACGGCAACGAACGGGAGCCGGACGCGCGTTAACCTTACCCGGCACATATATGGTAGAGTCGGTGCAAACGGTGTTGGCGACTGCACGAAATCGACCCAAAGTCCCGGGCGCTATTTTTTACACTAGCTACAGTAATTCTTACGGGCTATTCCTGCCGCCGTCCGTATCCCTGGCGTCGACGGGACCGCTCGTTACGCGTATTCGCACCCCTAGCCTTCGCCGACGTCTCCTCGCGCGTTTCGGTCGATTTGTCGGCGGGCGACAAAGTGCATCGCGACCCTCCCGGCGGTACGCGCTGCACGTCCTAGACCGCCGGTGCTGTGCTAGTGACCGGACGGGCCACCCGGACGAATGCGTTTACTAATAGTACACTTATACGTACCGGCAATGAATCTCTATAGGAGTTCCGTTACCAGAACGACTAGATCGGGTCTCGTCTATTTATCAGCTGCAGCTAATTTCGCGTTCAACTTTGGCTGCATAACAAAACAACGATTTCACGCGAAATAGTTGAAACTCTATCGCCGGACCGGTCGGGGATCGTCGACTCGACACGCGATCGCTGCGTCCGTCGACTGTAACCTTTGCGATCGGGTCGCGGCGAGGAGACCGCTCGTTTTTTATCGCGTTCGCCGTAATACGCGCCCATAGACTCGATCTGCAATCGCCACCGTCATCACTACTGCTGCTGCTGCTGCTGGACGTAACGCGAAGATACTGGTGTTGTTGACGCACGTCCTGTAAATATGTGTTTTGTTCAACGGTCCCGGCACACGTGTTCGGGAACACACGTTCTGAGACTACACGTTACCGCCGACTGGTGGAGGTGGGCACTCGGGTAGGGGTATTTATAAGATATCCCGGTATGCGCGTTTTTCTAAAAATACGGACATGTGTGTGTACGACGTTATGATGTACGACGTCCCTACCCCCGATACGCCGGGTACGCAGACGTCGGTGGCCGGCCAAAGGGACATAGGGATCTCCCACCACGGTTCGGCCGCACCGGCGAGATATACTATAAATGGATAAACGGTTCTGCACGTGAACCCGCGCGCACGGCCGTTTGCGAGATCCGGAAGAAGGACGGTGTACGCGAGCTTCTTGGCAAACGGCCCCGGCGGCCGAGGGCATTTCTAACGTTACCCGTTATTTTTTTTCGTTCGATTTGTACGCGTGTGTACACGCATGTTGATGTGTAATACGAACCCGTCTCTCCGCTACGACCGCTCGAGATAGCCAAATTTGTCGCGCTCAACTCCTGTTCGCTATGCGCCTCCACGTCTCGCGTTCCTTCGGCGTTCCCGTACGAGCGCGTGGCGCGGCCGCTACAAAAATAGTACCGGCTAAAAATACGTCCGAATCGCCAGCTAAAGTTTAATGAACCCCTTCCCACCCCCCGCGCACAGCTAATATCAGCACGTACAACAAACGCGCCATCGCGTACATACATTCCCCTGTGAATTCTGGCCCGCGTTTGCATGTACTAACGTGTACATTATGTACATACGCTCATGTAAATCGTGTAAACTTATTACGTCCGTCTCCAGACGCTCGAGGTCCGTAAAAACTTAAAATGTTACCACCAGTACACTCTGTAGTGTACCTATAATTTGCAGCGTTTACGCTCTCAGAATGTTTCTTTCTGAGCCGCTTTCTCGCCAAATAGCAATTTTTCTATTTCTATTTCTAATGCTAATCAAATTATTAACGAGTATAAATATAATGGCAACATAAAACGGGTTTTCTTTAATTCAATTTACACGAGTACCTATTGCAACGATCGAGGAAGCGTGTCATTAGTCTGTGAATACTTTTTATTCTACGAATCGGAACTTTGATCGCGTATAAACAATCCATTTCGTTCGAGTTGAAAAAGGGCTTACCGACGAAAGCTTAATTGCCCACACTCGAATTGCGTTTGTAATTTACAAACTAATTTTATATGGAAACCGATAAACGTGTAGAATTATTTGCAACGTTTTGTTGGTCGCGCGACATGATGTCGACGCGTAGGCGATTCTTCAAAACAAAAAAATCACGTGTAAACAGATTACGATATTAATAACGGTACACAAACGAGATTGAGTAATGGATTTTTTTCACTGAAATTCCTTTGCCGTTTGGCCTCGAGTTGTTTTTTTTTTTTTTTTTTTTTTGCGTCTGACTCGGTAAATCGAGAATCGTATGTTCAGTTCTAAAATATTACGATGTTTAAAATATATTATTTGCTCGTGAATATTTTTACGAAACTATTTCGTAAACAGATTTGCTTTGATATCTGTCCCTGTTACTCCGATGACACACGCATATGTATATACTCATCGCTATGTAGTATATTTACTGTGTGTAGTATATACAATTATGTTCACTGTGTACCCAACACGAACAGCATTCATTTATTAACTAACGTGTCACACAGGGTCACAATCCGTACTGATTTTGCGGCTGCAGTCGTTTCCCTTTGACATTTGTCGTGCGCGTTGTACATTTAGTGTTTATTTTAGTCCTGTGCTCTGTGAAAACCATATGAACGTTCGACGTGTAACGTTACTACACCGTAGGGGGGGGGGTCGTCGCGGGATGTTGTATCGATAATGAAAAAATCTCACTAGATAATTGTCGGTTACATCGCCGTCGATATACGATAGATGGCGACGATGACACCACCACAGACAATGTAAGACTCATATAGTCCGCGATAATGCTGTCATCACCCCAGAGACCTCGTTGTCGTGCAAGAGATGGTAATTTACCACGACCTGTTCTCGAAAATTATAATCTCCTAACGCCTACCGGCCGCTAGTAAATAAAACGTTAATTTCCGTGGTCGCATTTGGTGACAAATACGATATGGTGTTTGTAAACGCTCTCAAAGCGCCTAAATTAGCGGAACGACAACAACACAAACGGTGTACAGGTCACCGTATTGTACTGATTATGAAACTTGTAAAGAGACTCGTGTGCGCCAAAGTTTACACGCTCAGAAACAATTAATAAATAATGTGACGTGCAGAGTTCACTTTAATCTTTAAACTTTATGGGGCTGAGTGTACGATTATCGGCACGACTTGAACAGTTTAATTAATTAATACAAGTGTGTTGGTTTTTGAATTGTGATTAATTTTTCTTTCTATTCGCTATATTTTTATGGACAATTTCATTTTTACTCGATCGTAAAAGATATTACAATCGATTTAAAAAGGGCGCCAATAACTGTGTATTATAAATAAATGTAAAACATGTATTATTAAAAAAAAAAAAAAGTATCGATATTACACGAATTCTAATCAAATCTTTGACTTGTAAATTCTATAAGAAAAATTCAACTCTTTTACAAGTCGAAGATTAGTTGGCGTAATTAATATGGTATCTAAATATACCAAGTAAAACTTAGATAATTACCTAATGGTGTCAATAACTATAAACTTTATCCTACGAATCGAACACGGCGCAATAGTTGCTGAAAATCAAGATAAGAAAATTTATGTTATTTTATGGTTGGCGATTAGCCTGAAATTTGTAAGTTTTAATATAATTATATGCCGATTGGGTATACCCCATTAGGAGAAGGGAATCCCGCAAAAACTTATTTTCGAATATTGTAAACGCTGAAGGATAATTATTTTTTATAGGTGGTAAAAATGACATGTGAATTTTTTAGATTTTTACAATTTTGCAAAGAGGATCGTTATGACGTCACAGATATCATCGATGTATAGATTGATATTTAATAATTCTAGAAAAACAATAGTTCTCGCCAATGTATTTACTAAGAAAAATATCAGTCGGTGTAGTTTAAATAATTAGTCGTGTTAAATATTAATAAAAGCAAAATTTTCCTGTCAATTTTAGATTTTTCTCCTTATATCTATGTTTTATGACAATTCCATTGATAGTTTAATAACGAAAATGAACTATGAATGCTTTGGAAGGTATTAAGCCGAATGATTTTTGAAAAAGCTCGTGAAACTATTTAAATATAAATAAATATTTCATTTATCTTGGGTATTTTAAATCTTAAATTAATTAAAGGTTTATTAAAATTATATTAATCACCTTTTAAAGTAAATATTAAAAAATACAATTAAAACAGATCATTTTATTTTTATGAGGTGCCTACTAGTAAAATGAAAAAAAAAATGTGTAGATATCAGTAAATTTTTATTTTTAAAAACACGATATTTAACATAAGAAAATAGAAAAACAATTTTTAATTTTAAGGTTTTAAGGTAATTTTTTAATGTTATTAATATATTTATAATGCATATTTATTTAATTAAAATAGAGATTTACTTTAAAACTTTCGATGTAAAATATCGAAAGTAAATGAAATATTTTTTTTTATCTTTAAATAGCTTCACGAGCTTATCAGATATCGGCTTTTCAATAAGCCAAAACTTTCCAAAGGATTAACCGTTCGTGTTCATTATTATTTAGCCGTTGACAAAGTTTATAAGTAATAAGTAGTTAATCAGTTTAATTGTTATAAGATGAATATAAATAATCGGAAATTTTTACTCTTACTGATATGTAATGTATAGTTAAAGTAAACAAAAATACTATTTGTAACGCTTTTACAGCGTAAATTGTATACAAAAAAAAAAAAATAGTTTGTTTTGAATATTTTTTATACTTGTATTTGTAATAAACAAATCACTACAGTTACAATAGCTTAAATAATGAACTATTCGCAAAAAAAAAAAAAAAATGTCGAGAATTGTGACCTCTTAATGGCATTGTAAAAATCTAAAAAAAATTCGAAAAAGGACGTTTTCGTGGGACACCCTAAAATACAAATTAACACTAGTTTTTTTGACCCGCGTACATCGTTAAAAACACTCGAACCACATAAAAGTATGTGACTCGAATTAAAATTCGGCTCGTCGTACAGCACTAATTCTTATGGATAACGTTCTTATTACAAACAGCGCTGACACACAATTTAATGAAGCAGTCTATTGGTAATTTATTGATGAAATCGCCGCTTACTGACGATAATTTGAATTTTTCGAGTTACAACATAAATTCGAACCTTTTTCTTAAAGCCTTGGCTTTTGTCCATTTTTTCGAGCTACATAAATATAAAGCAATGCCCATGTAACGGACCGCTTTCATTTTGTGAGCAATGGCTTCTTTCCCCTAATGATAATGTTTCTAAAGGCGCTGGCGATATCAAATGATTTCCAGTAGACAATAGATAAACCGACTGCGGAAAAACATTCGTTGGCCGTCGCTGCCTGATAATTTATACGCAAACAATTGAACTCGACAAAACCGCCGGTTTTTGATTTACCCGCCGCCGCAGTGTCTAATTTGGTATTTATCGTCGCGGTGATTTACATTTGGACTGGACCGACGGGTGTAGCGTTTGAGTATTGTAAAAACAAACAAGTGTATTTAAACGTCACCGGCGTCGTATTGTTGTTCTGACTTTTGAGTTGTTTGAATAATGTTGTGCAAACAATCCGATAACTAATTCAATTGGATGTCTCGGCGGACGCTGTCGACGAGAAAAGTTCGACGGCGCCGGCTTGAGTTCGCCGAAATCGAACATTAAACACTCGTGTGTAACGCCCGTCTGCCGTTCGAGGAATTCCCGTGCGACGCCCGTCAAGCGCCCGTCGCATTGCGCCTTGCGTTATCTGTGTAATTATGACCAACGAACAGGACCTGTACGCATTAGCGTTCGTTATGTACGTCCCGTTTTCGGTAGGTCGCCGTCGATTAGATAATAAACGGCCGGCTGTAAAGCTTAAGCGTTAAAAAACCTAAAAAATTAACTACCCGATTGAGTGTATACGGGAATTCTACGACCGTAAAGCTCCGTAATAAACGTCTTATATTAATGTATGTGTCGAACGCGCGCGAGTATAGGCCATTTGTTTTGAAATGCGTTTTCTCTATAAAAGTTTAACGCAGTGCAGAGTAGGTGCCGCCGCAGTACAAAGCTCGTTTTATTACTTAATTTAATATACAAACGCGTATTATGTTCGTATTGTTTTTTTTATAGGCGCTGTTCTCCGGTGGGCTGTTGAACTCGTGTCTCTATCACACCTAGAAACGATTACCGGCCGTTTCACACGTGTTTTATACTCTTTATCGGTAATAAAACGATAGGTTACGATCCAAAGGCGTTCCGAAAAATTCATTCTATTTTTAATCCGTCGAGGAAAATCAATCGATTTTTTACGCGATCCGCCCGGACGTCGCAGACTCGCGAATCGCCGAAAAGTGCGAGATTTCAGTCCGTCTCTAAGGGACCGTCCCAGTTCCCAACTTGCACTTAGAGACTCGCATACGGTTCTGTATCTGTGCAAATGTTCCTAAATTAAGCCGTTTGCGGTGTTGCCAACGATAATCCGTGTAGTACACGGCCGTATCGATCGCCTAGAGAAGTTTGAATTCATGTGTTTACGTGCACGTCGACCTCCGCCGTGCATACGTAAAAAATTCCCGGGGGCTCCGCAAAAGCCATTTTATTTTAAACGGATCGAGTACGCGGTAGTCACCGAAAACCGCGTAGAGTGCAAAGAGCCGATTTTGAATACATTACCACCGTAACGGCATTTAACGCCTCGGGCGTACCTTTTCATATCGAAAATATCAGTAAACAACCTCTGCTTACAGCAAAGCATGACCTTTGTCCGTTTCCCCTTAAAAATTGTACCGTCGACGTCCGTTATTTATACTTTTGGGGCACGTGATAGAAGATAAGAACCGCGTTAACGGTTTGTTTTTTTCTTTATTCGGCTTCCGTTTTTTAACCTAAAAATGGCGTGTCACGTGCAACCAAAGACCTTCTCGTGCAAATATTTTTTTATTTTCGTTATCGAGCGAAATTTCGTCATTATTGTAATTATATATATATATATATATATATTTTTTTTACAAAAATAACTAAACAAATAGTGACAAAAGAGTGACGATAGTGTCGCACCCAATAATATTTCAGCTCGCTTACATTCATACGTGTATAGAAAGCCCAGAGTTAGTTTATACGCGATCAAATCGATTCGAAGACTTCTTAAACTCGATGACGAATTTAGAGGATTGCTCACAAATGTCGGTACTTTGAGTGTTCTGTATTTAAAGATACGAAAAAATATGTTGTTTACAATGAGCAGTTGAACACAAAAATTATATATTTTTTTTGATTAGAAGACTTGTAATTTCATTATAGCAACGGTCAAAATGACACACAACAACACTGACGAAAAAATATAAATTTTAACGAAACCGTGTCAGGGACAAAAAATACTACTATTGCAGTCGTATTTTTTTTTCGTAGTGATTATTGTAGTCGTATAAAAGGTTAATATAGCGACGACTGTAATTAAGACGGTCGGAATAACTAAATATTCCGTTGACTCGGTCATTTATTTAGTTATTCCAACTCTTTTTATTGGAGTCGTCACCGTTTATACTAAATAAACGTTTGTACATATTAACCGTTCCTTTTTTCTGTGCGTTATTCTGACGTAGGATGTTAATAATATCTAAAACAAATTTAATACTAAATTACTTTACACGGGGTACAGATATTCGATAAATAAATTTATTAGTACTTCAACTGAAGAATTAGATTAATTTATTTCATTTTTTTTTTTTTTGCAAAAATTAAAACAATTTAGGCAAATTCCTTTTTTTTTTCTAAGCTTATTTTTACTCGGTCGTTAAAGAAAATGACTCCAACCGTCTTTAACACCTTTAAGCAAACTGTTTGTTTCGGCAAACTACTCATGATGATAAATATTTTTCGTGAACCCTCGGCAATAACAGAATGTCGACATTCGGGCGGAGTTAAGTACGATAATATTTCATTGTTTATCACGAAAATCATTTTTTCACCATAACTCTGTACTGCTGCTGCCTTTAGATACGACAACTCCAAACTATATTTATTATTATTATTATTATTTCGACAATGACACGTAAATTATTTATTCGCGTATAATTAATTGCCGTTTCTTATTACTTTTATTTTTTGCGATTATTGTCACCGAAGAAAAGAGTAACTGTTTAATTTTTTACCGCAACTATTTGTGTTGACGTACATCTCGGCCATGATATTTTACAACCCGCTGCGTTAACTACCTACAAACAAAATCTTTGTTGTATTGCGGTCGATAGTTTAATTTGTTTAAAAATAACGTCAGTTTTCAGTGACTCGAAATCTGGCCAAGAGACAACCGACTGCTAATACACTGAGTGGTTTGCTGGATCGACACACGCGGTGCTCCAGCCAATGTACTCTCTAATACGCGTACCGGTAGGTGTATAGGTCTATTTCTCCGACTGGAAATAGACACGTCTTTAATTATCGTCATGCGAGCCGTGCGATGAAAATATAATCGTCACGTCGCCGTCCCTGGGTACTACACGCTGTTCCTTTTTTTCCCTTTTTTTTTTTCTCTCTCCTACTACTCTTATCGTCCGTGTACGACATTCTCCGCGTACAGTCGTCGTCGTGTACCCCACACGTGTTTTACCTCCTCAACACATGTGGTAGTCGTCGAGGCTGATGATCCTTCAGCAGCAGCATCCGCCTGCTAGAGAGCCTCCCGCGACGCCGTCTCGGCGGAGGCCGTTTCCCCACGATTATAATGTACACGCGGTCACAACTGCCGTTTGACTGCAAAAGTTAGACGACCGGTAACATGTAAAACCGTGTCGGGCTTAGTCCCCTCGAATCCAACGTTTTTACCATGTAGCGTTTGGATCGCGGTATTGAAACTTTGAAAAAAAAAAAAAAAAACAAATAGCCATTGAAACCTAGGGGTGTTTTTATATCGTTTTGATTCGAATCCTTTTTTTTTTTACTATCCAAGAACGCGAATCGGGTCGTTCATTTGTAAGTCGGCTCGTTTTTGCGGTCGGTAACGGCCTGGCAGCGGATATTATTAAAACAACAAAGTGTTTGTGAGAAAGTCCCGAGGTATGGTGTTCCGCGTATTGCGATCGCTAATTTAATGAGATCATCGGAGTGCATAAAATCAGTGGCCCGTTGTTTTAATAAAAGGATGTTTTGCGCGTAAACAAAGTTTATGGGACGGCCGAAACCGATAACCGACTCGAGAACGCGTACGGTTTATAACGACCAGCGCCTCTTCGTATCTTCAATAGTAAACAATAGAACTTTACGGTAACATAAGAGTAAATTAGCACGTTCGGGCTGATAAATTATTTTAATATAAATTATATATAATATCGTTATTAATATAAGTTTCGATTCACTGAAACGGCGACGTAGAATTTTAAGACAACAATCTCGGTTCTCGACTAAAAACGAAACTCAAAACCAATAGCCCATCAAAACAGAGGGGATTTTTTGAAAAACAAAAAATAAACCTTTTCTCTAAATAAGTTGAAAAATAAATACCGCCGTGTGAAAAACTTTTTTATCGTACGAAATTTAACTGCATAAAATTATTCTCGATTTTTGACGACTCGTCTATTTTAATATCCTAATCGCGTTGGTTACTTTAATTACGGTCAATAAAATTCTCTTGTCGTTAAACGGGACTTGTTTAACGACAAGAGAAATTTATTTTACACGCTTTTATTAACACTCGTCGATAAGATAAAAGAGGGTATTTTTAGGACATGACTTTTCGAGTCCATAAAATAATGTTGAAGTCCTTTGGAAAAATTCTTTGACGCATTCTATGATTCATTGTGTGATTAATATAATAAATAAAACTGTGATAGGTAACTTGAATGGTTTTATAAAAACCATCGCACTTTTTACTCGTCGTCAGAGTACTCGTTAAATCTTTTTTTTTTTTTTTTAGTGCGATGAGCGTTCTATTGTCGAAATTGCCTCGTAGACACTGGTGGATGGTGGACGAGAAGAAAGACGACGGCTACACCGCCCTGCACTTGGCCGCCCTCAACAATCACACACAAGTCGCTCAACTGTTGGTGGAAGTCGGCCGAGCCGATACGGACGCGCGCAACGTTAACCTGCAGACTCCGCTGCACCTGGCCGTCGAACGGCAGCACGTGCAAATCGTAAGGGTATGTACCACGGCCGTCGCAAATGGCGTCCCGCGGCACTGTCGTTGCCCGCCCGGACGTTATTGCCGTCAATAGAGAAAACAATCGTGACATTTATCGTTTACAGTTGTTGGTGCGAAGCGGAGCCGATCCTAACGTGCCGGACAAGGACGGGGACACGGCTCTTCACGAAGCCCTGCGACATCACACTCTCCAGCAAATCCGTCAGATGCAACAGACGATCGGGACCACGGGACCGGCCACCGCCTCTGCCAATTGTTGTCAGACTGACAATAAGGTAACGAGCGATTGCTATAAGGGCGGCACGCGGTTAGACGTCGTAGTGTTGTCGCTATCGTGGAAAATTATTTGGCAATTACTCGTTATCAAAAAATTAATCGTTTCGCTAATTGTACAAAGTAAACGAATTCCAAATAATTGGGATTATCGAACAGATTTCCATGTATTTAAGCTAATTAGATTTCATTGAAAAAATAAAAATTGACCGTCAAATCGAGATACGAGCTAATCGGTTTTTTAGCGGAGAAAAAGATGTGTGAAATATTTGATTTTCCGGACTCGTAATCTCCGCGACACTATTGTTTTTCAAATGTAAACCAAATAATAAATAAATAAACTAATTCGCCGACTCGATTAGTTTTATTGTAATACTCGAAGAACATACGCGTACCGAGTAGATAAACACAGTGAATTACCCTTCACGAGGCTTCCTCTAAAATGGAAATCTGTGTCAGTTTATGGGCCGAGACGAAACCGTATAGCTTGCCAGAGGAAATCATCTCGGAAAAACGAGTATGTAGTCACGAGTCGACCGCTAAAAATAGTCTCGGGGTTGAGTCGAGCTCAGCCTCCCACAAGACTTATGATAATTAACTGTATTCGAACGAAAAAATATTAAATTCGTGACGGCTAAAAGTTTTACTCGCTGACGGTGGCGGGACTCGATTCGAATAAACTCATAAAAACTTCGGTACTTTTCTTGTTCGCGATTTCCATTTAGATAGAAACTCTTTGAATAGATTCAAAGAAAAGTTTACGCGAAATATTTTGCATATTTAGTAGAAACGAATTTTTATTTTTCACATCTCCACAAATCATTTCAATATTTCCAGTACCGACGACGAATAATATTAATATTCATTAATCTTTACAAATCGTCCAGTGCACAACATCTCAATTCTCTCTGGAAACTATTTCGATCAGATAGTATTTTTAATAATTTCAACGTTTTTATCTTTTTCAATTAATTTAATCTTTTTTTTTTATTTACTCGGCCGTTAATTATTTTCTAACCCGTCATTTAATTACGAGTATTTTTCGAAGCTCCGCGCATTTCTACGGCTTAGCGTTTGTTTATTAAAACGATCCTGTCGGTCGACCTAATGCACATTTTTAGTCTGCTTTTTAACCTCGGCGTATACTCATTTTGTCAAGTGTAGAAATCCTTTATAATATATATATATATATATATATCGCTTCGCAAATAACTCTAAGAAATTACTGTATTTTTAACATTTATTTACCAAAATAATTACGTATAATGGGCGACAAGGCACATTATTTTGTCATAAAATAAACAGCGCTTTATTATGATGGGAAAACTAATATATTATACATATATATGTTCCACCGCTATTTCCATATTATTTATTTTATTTTATATGAATTTATGGAATACTTAAAAACATACATCATAAAGTGTTGTTTATTGCGTAACAAATTATATTTAATTTTGTTTACTAATGAATGCGCTTATAGCATTACGGTTTATTTTTTAACTAGCTCTCCAAAAAAAAAATACGTATGTTTTTATGAAAACCAAGCACACGTGTTTACACATTTGGTATATATATTTCTAAGTAATGATCCAGAATTTATTATAATTAATTTAATTAGATAAATGTGAATTGTATTAAATATTTTCCAACAATATCTACAGATGTAAATAGAGTTGGCTCTTCTCGTATAAAATCTTTAAACGTTAATTTATATTACGGCATCTATCCGTTTTAGCTTTTATATAGTATACTTTATTAATTAGATTATAAATTTCTTAATATTTTAGATTGTTTTGTTTGTATATCGATTATCCCTATTTTATTATATGAATAGTATCGTAGGCGCCACAAGGGGGTATATTTTTGGGGGTACTAAATTAATTTTCCCCCGTCTTAAACAACAATATAATTTTATAAATTTTAGGGGAGGGGGGCAAATTATATTTTTGAGAAGCCTAGCCCTTTAATCGCGCCTATGAACAATTGTTATACTGAATTATTCAATAATTATTATATTTTTCAGTTGTTCAGCGGAGGTTCGATGTTAATGAAAACTGGTACTGATAAGAAAACATCGGTTTCTCTGCCAGCTTCTGGCGCATCAAATGCTGTTGGAAATTCTTCATCTAGTTCAATATCGAGTTCTATTACTTGCTTTTTAGCGGGTACCGGTCGAGCCGATTTGTATCAACGTAACAAAAAAGGTCAAACGCCGCTAGACCTTTGCCCAGATCCTGCTCTTCGCCGAGCTCTCATTAAATGTGCCAAGTAATTTTTTTTTCTACTATTTATGTTCTATCGACTATGTAAATTATTTTGTATCAGTGTCACGATTGTACGTCGAGAGCACAGCCGACGTACGATTATGACACCGATACCAGATGTCTTTTGGTCTGGTATCTGCTCCTTAAAAAAAGTCCTTTTTTAATATCTTACAAAATTCGTCTATTTCAACTGTCTTGTCGTTTACAATTTTTACTTTAGTCGTTCAAAACTCATAACTCATAAGTGTTATATATATATATATATATATATAACACATATTGAATGGGTACTTTTGAAAATTTAGTCTTTTGAATTCCGGGAGTGACTAACTATTCCCTTTTTCGTGTTATTCATTTACACACGCGTTTGTGTCACATGTTTTAGAGACAGACAACAGCAAGATACGGTCACAAACGTCGGAGCGTCGGCAATTCCATTACAATCATTGCCGCCTTCCACGTCTGCAGTTGCTTTTAACAAGATCGATTCTCCGCCATTGTCTCCTTCGCACTGTTGTAGCAACACTTCGGCGCCAAACAATAACAATATCAATTTGACGAGCAACACTACCCCTCGACATTCCGTCGCTCATCAGAATCTCGTGCAAAAACAATCAAATATCAGTGCTCCTCAAAACGCCTGTCAGCCGTCTCCGTATTCCGACAGCGAATCGAACGCCACCGATACACAATCGTTTGCCAGTAGTGCTCAACAAAAACCGATTAACAACGCGGTAGCTAATAAAACTCGAGCGTGTTGTTGTTATTGCGGAGAGGGCGCAAAACCCAATCCGACGGCCGGTAAACCCGACGATATCGAATGCTCATCTACAGCGAACCGCTCTCTCAAACCAACTGTAAGTCGACAGTTATTGCGCCGTAGACGATTTACTAAAGAACGTTTTTTTTTTTTACAGGTAGGCGAAAAAATCGACAACGGCGATATATCAGCGGATCCTCCACTTTTTCAAAGTGGACCGGTGGATCCACTTTCAGCGGACGAAATTATAAATTCACAAAGCAATACTTTGTCGGCCGACACAGCAGCAGTCCCTCGACAGTGTTGTGTCACATGTGCGTGCACGTGTTCATCCGCTGTATCAAGGTCTGTGACCCCTTCAGTACCTTCTCCTAATTATTGCAGTTTATCGGCGCCGGCTGCTGTTACTGCAAATCCCGCTATTAAAAATCATCATCTACACCATCACCATCATCACCATGTACCGCACTTGGATAACTTGAAGACATCGTCGTATAACACTAATGCTGCTGCTGGTAGGATTGGCGAACGACATTCTCAAGGTACTCTATTAATGTGTCCGAAAATCGTGTAAAAAATTCAAAAATAACCTTTTTCAATTACATTTACTATATTGCTATACAGTATTTTGCTGCTTCGTATGGTAACGAAGCGACATTAGTATGGCAACATAGTAATTCGATATATTATGCGTTATAAATTGAACGGAAATTTTATAAAAGCTATTGAAAAATTATTTGAAATAATAAATTATTGTATTTTTTTGTATAATTTTAATAGATTACTCTCCTCCGTCTTATGGTGCTGGAGATTCAATAATGAACAACGGAGGTTTAGCTCGTCCTACAAAGCCGTGTGGATCTCTCGATAAGAGTGATAATTTAGATGTTGTCGTAGTCAAGTTACAACAACAACTACAAGACATTAAAGAGCAAGTTAGTACGAAAAATCTGCTAATTTATAGAAATAAAAAATTATATGTACTCATTTCAAAATAATAATCGATATTAAAATGTTTATAGACAATGTGCCCGGTTTGCTTGGATCGTCTAAAAAATATGATCTTTATGTGTGGTCATGGGACTTGTCAGATGTGTGGTGATCGTATGCACGAATGTCCGATTTGTCGTAAACCAGTGACCAAAACTATACTACTTTATTAAATGTTCATAGTTTAAGTTATAAATTAAATTTTTATTTGTCATACTACATAATGTTACTTTTGTGTTAAATTGATGTTACTATTTATACAATTAATGACCAGTGACAAAAACAGAAACTACTAACGAATTATTTTATATGTGTATTTATAAGTTTCGTAAAGTAATGATTACTTAATACTTTAAAAAAATTAAAATATAAATGCTATGATATATTTTATAGTCAATTTTTATTGTTTGATACTTCTAAAGATCAACAAATAAGTATAAAAAAAATTTATTTATATAAATGTACATACTTTTTTTTATATATATATATATAAATTATACTAATACAACATTAAAGACTGTATTAAATGTTTATTTTATATTTAATGACCATATTCATCATCTACATCAACACTATCCAGAGGAATTTGACTTTCATCAGCTTTGCGTTCAGCTGTCATGTAGACAATAAAACTATATTGACGTTTGGAAAATGACGACTAAAAAATAATAACATAAGCTTAGAATCTTATTATTCTTAGATATTTTAATTATTTAATGATATAATGCAAGGCTAGGTATAAACGTTATAATAAGTTAAAGTAAAGTTAAATTTTTTGGCTTAGCAAAGATATGTTAAATACCTTTTTTTAAAATAAAATTCTAAATATTACATAAAATAACTTTTGTAAAAATGAAATCGAAAAATACTCATCTTCAACATTTAATTGTTAAACAAGTTATATATAACATTTATTTTATGATTTCTTGTTACTTAGTTTTACTCACTAGTTTTGGACAATAGGCCAGGCGGTCGCTATTTTTGGAAAAGTACCATATAAACTTGTCAAGTTATGATTATATATTATCAATAGTGCTAATAAAATTACTATCTTAATACACCTTTACTAAACGTTGGTTAAAAATATATAAATTTATATTAATGATAATGTTTAAAAATGCAGCAAATATCGAATTAAAGTATATAATAACATGATCTTCAGCTAATATTTGTTATTTCTTGTTCGAAACACAATTTTACTTCAATTATTTAATTTAACTTAAAATCACAATTTGTGTTAAACTAGACTAAATGTGTATTATAGTTTAAAAAAAAACTGTACTATCTAGCTTATATGCTATGTCTAATAGACTTGTAATCTTTGTTAGACTACAAAAACAAATCTGACTGTGTACTTTAATTACTTTACTAAGACATTATAATAAAATAATTTACAAAAATTACCGAATTAATAAAAACACATCCTGATCTCTGAGAATTTTCATCAGGGTTGATACAAAATGGAGGCGAATCTCCATCCGCCACACAAACTAGATCAGGCATAGGATATAAACTTAATGCTTGAGCTCTAGTCCAGTAAACTGGACAAATATCCGCAGGAAGAGAGACCAAATGAGATTGACTTTTCAATGTTTTAACATACTAAAATAGTAAATAATTTATTTTAAACATCAATGTAATTAAGCAACTATTAAATAAGTTAAAGATGTAAGATTACATTATTAGCCACATTTTGAGTACTAGTATTAACATTTAACATATTTTTCTGTAATTTTAGGTTCAATGCATTTCTGACAGTTTTTGTAATTAGATCAGCACGTACAATACATAGTCTCTGAGTGCAGTATCTCATATGCGTGGGGTTTGATGTAAATACTGTTTTAGGCAAAAGTTGTCTAAATTTTTGTGTTAAAAATTCTGGAAATGCAAGTCTGAAAACAAATAATAAAACATGTCTTTCATTTGATAAGATTTTCATCATTAAATAAATTAAAAAGTTTAATAGTAAATGAGATATTTGATAAAAAAGTAATCAAACTCAAAAATAGCCATTTCATATTTATCAACTTAGAATGCTTAATAATTTATTTAAATTATTTTTTTCTTTGTGAGCAGAGTTAATAAGATATTCATGAATTTAAAATTGTAGATTGTAAAATTTTAAAACAATACAAACTTTGGTAAGATATTAGCACAATGTCGATCATTGGGTCCTGGCAATACAACTAGAGTTGTATCCCTGACAATACGTTCACAATTAGCTACAATCCACTCTGCCAAGTTATTGAAATGACTTTGCAATTCGTTTGAATATTGAGATCCTGGTATAGCCGATGCACTTAAAAAGTCTCCCATCATTACGATTGCAGCAGGTGCATGGTCATTAAATCCCCTTAATAATATTTTTAGTTTACTAAGAACCTTGGATAAAAAAACGTACATAAATATTAATCACATTCATAAATAAAGTAAATATATCACTAAATCAAGGTAGCCTACAGAAAAATATTTCGGGTGTTAAAATAACTGATGACAGCCTAAGCCATATGGCTACATGTCCCCACGCCACAAAGCATATTTATAAGAAAGACTAAAGGAGTGTGAAAATCTCACAAAAATTTTCAAAAATGGGCCTGCAATACCCCTTAATTACAGCATAATATTAATCAATATACGTATTACAAAACAACTCACTTCATTATTAAAACATTATGAACTTTATTATTAAAAAATTAATTATAATACACCTATAAATAAACATTCAATATATTTTAATTACCCTATATGTAGACCTTACAAAGCCGACTTGCTCCCTCCCAAATAATGCTTCTAGTTTTTGGAATACTGTTAGTAAATATTACCATAGAAACTATTCCATATTAATAAATTTGGTGGCTAGGATTATACAGTAAACACTGGTTTTTACTTTAGATGACACAAAAAATTTTAGAGGGAACAACTGTCGTACCTTTTAGACTCCCTCTGAGCACCCTGCTATAAGTATATCATTACTAAACTAATCGAGCTATATAAAGTTTTATACAAATAATCAAAATATCTCGGATGCTAATTTTTGAGTTTAATATTATTAAAATTTTTCATCAACATAATATCTTTTCAATATCACAATTATTTATTTTTTTGTAAATAAATAAAAACATACACATTCTTCATTAAATTAACCAATTTGTAAATTGTTTATACATTTTTACTGTTGTTATTACATTATGTTAAATCATTTTAAAAATACTACAATTAGATTTGAATTAAATTAGAAAAGTGCTACAATAAGTATTATTTTCAAATTTTAACTATTCATGCTATTAATTAAGGGTCTTAATAATTAACGTAAATTAAACACGTTCAAAACGTTTTTTAGTCGTTTCAAAACATAAAAATAACGAACCTACATCATTGTATACATTCGTAAGTTTTAGGTTAAATATGTGATAATTTATTTTTGTATTAGTTACCTTCGCATTATCTAAATGAATATCACTAACAAATACAATCATACGTTTCTTTTGTTCCTCATAGGCTCTTAAAGTAGAGGAATTTGACTTAATGAAAATCTCATCATCTGTACAATCTCCAAAATAAATCCTGTAAAATATAAGTATGGAACAAGTATACAAAATTTACTAATATAGAAAATTATTAGATAAAATTATTACCTACTAATTTCAGCTTTTTCACCAGGTGGCAATGCCATATCAGAAACTTTAAAAATACAATCTATTTCATCATACAGTCCTTCAGCAAGTACACAACAATTTTCAGTAAAATATCCATTATGAAAATCGTAAAAAAAAATATATAAGGAATCATTTTATTATTTTTTTTTGTTATTAGGTATCTACTTTAACTAGCCCAATCTTATAAATAAACCGTCAGAAGTAACAAAAACACAGTTTTCTACCTCTGTACCTATACCTAAGCCCTCTACACTCAAGATATGGCATTTTTTATCTCTGTTGATATTCTCCTATGTCACTCAACTAAGAGGTAAGCGACTTATAGGATCAATGTACTCATCATGATTTTTTATACATAGAGCGATTGATTTATTTTTGATCGTTAAATTTCTCCTAAAATTATAATTATTAAATTTTTTTTTTAAATTTAATTAGTATTTTTTATTTTTTGGTATTTCAATAGTTCAACACGTTTTAGGTTTATCACTTATTCCCAATAAGGATACTAACTTTATTTTTTTCAATTTCAACATACATAATCAACTAATTTATTTAATAGATCATTAGTCTAGCCGATGATTTAATTAAGATAATGACAGGTTGATCACAACTTTTGAACTGATATTTCAGAAGTTATTAACATTTTTAAATGTAGACTGGAGTTGAGGTTCAGGCTATATTATTCCTTTCATATGCAACAGTCTGCCATTCTATATCTTATACTTGGTATAAAAATGATCATAAATCCTGAGCTACAAGTTCAAAAGTCATTATCAATCAATCATTTTTTATTATACAAACTAGTAGAATACATATATTACCGTTTAAAAAAATTAAGTTGGTTCCCCATAAGGAATAAAGACGATAGACTAAAAAAATATTTAACCGCTTGAAAATAAATACTACTTAAAAAAAACCAAAAAATATTCACATAATTACTATTTAAGAAAAAATCTAGTGGTTACAGTTATCAATCCACTGTATGTATAAAAATACTCTGATTTTTTTAAATTGTCGTTGCTAGAACAGTACCTTGTATCTCTAAAAATATCAGAAATGTTTTATAGATCAAAATGTACAGAAAGAAAAGTCAATTAATCAAGGGTCGAAACAAAGAATAATGCACAAAACCCAAGAATATGTCAACGTTGAAACAGTTTCTCACGCTTATGCATTATCAATGTTATTGATTTTTTTTTTTGTTTCAAGTCTTCTAAGAAATTCACGTTCTGGAGATAAAAGGTTTTGTTCCACCGATGACAATATCCTTCTTCTGTAGAAAAAACTATTAGTAAATTTATTATTATTTTCAATTGAGTCTCTAAAAGGATATTGTATTCGTGAGATCGATTTTTATAGCACCTGTTGGATCTTCTAAATAATATCGACCTTCTTTCAACTGGCTTATCATACCTAGGAGTATTATACTTCCAGGAGAATTTGAAGATTTATATCCACTTTGCCTCACAGCACTACCACAGCTCAACAAATAGTCTACATCACGTAATCGATCAGCAATAGTTTGACCACCGGCATTGTTACCATTGCTATTTCCTTTAGCAGTTTGTACTCGCAACATTCGCTGTCTCACTATTGTATATCTAATATATTAACAGCATAACACAAACATCAGGAAACTATTTTTCTTTATAAGTTATAAAACAAAAATATATATTATTTTTGAACAAAGTAGCAAAACAATTTTCAATTAAATAATTAAAATGCATAATTTATTTCATAATATTAATTATACGCCCAAAATACTAAAAAAATAATAGTACACTGTTTTAACGCCATATTAATTTATAAATAGAGTTCGAAATACTATGTATTTTTGTCATAAAATTGTTATTACCATTCTAATTATATCAATTGATAGTAGGTAAATATCTATATTAGATTTTCTAAATACTCGATATTAAATTTTAATAAGTTTAGTTATAGCTAAAGAAAAAGGATTACCTCAGAATTTTTTTTTTTTTTATGTTTCTATGTACACTTGTTACAGGTGTATAATGTACACCTAAACCTGTACACTGTACATAGAAGCATAGAGGTTGTGCAAATATAATCTAGTACTACATTTAAATGATCTTGGATGTGTTCAAAAAGTGGCTCAAAAAAAAATTTACAAATACATTAACAACTTAAAACTTATTTATAAAAATATAATTTAGTAAAAAATAATAATAAAGTAATATTAAACCTGTCTAAAAATTGTTGAATTTTAGCTTGAGCATCTCCAAATAATGATAACTGTGAATTATCTGTTATATCTTTAAAAAATTTCTTTTTTACAGGACAATATCGATATCTAAAATTGAAATTTTTAATACAGTCTCTAACTGCTAATGTATCTTGGGTATTGAGAACTTCAGAATCACAACAAAACTAATATATTAAACATAATTAAGAATTAACTTTAAGCATTTATCAATTAGAGATGACTATAATATAACTTTAACTGAAAATACCTTTAACGCTTTAACTAATAATTCAAAATTAACAAGTGTAGAAGTATTCTCATGTATAGAATTTTGAACATAATCTACAATTTTATCTAACCATATATCTCTTTCACGATCATTACACAGAGGTTCCAATTGTTTGACTAAATGACCACAAGCTTGTCTGGAATTTTAGTAATAATTTTAAATCAAACTCGGTATGATAAAAAAAAATTTAACTCTAATGTATAATAGTAATAGCATACTCTTGAATAGCAAATCCGTTTAAAGAAAACGTACTGATAATTCTTTTTCGCAATTTAATCAAATTATCGGACATTATAAAACAATTAATTCAATAATTAAATTAAAATATAAATAATTAGTTAAAATTATTTAACTTGAGACTTGAACGAAGTCGAATTTTTTTTTATTTATATTAATAAAGAAAATTGACAGATAATATTTGATAACTTTTGGCGGGTATATATTATCTTATCATTAACCTGTTCACGAGAATTTGTGTCCAATAGAGATGGAAAGTTTAGTTCATTAGTTCATAATTCATTCAAGTGAATAGTTCAAATGAACTATTCTTAAGTTCACTAATTTTATTGATCATGCTGATATTGTTTGGCAATGAACTATTCATTTTATCACTATTAGTATAGCAGTACACAGTTCAGTTGTAGTTCACACTACTTATGGGCAATTAAGTTATAAACTAACCCTTAACCTGAACATCATAAACTAAGAAAAAATTATTATCAATACCCTCATGGCTCATGTTATCATTATCACCTAATTCAAGGTAGATATATTGACCAGTAGTCCTAAGTTAAATCAGAAATCTGATCTAATATTTGTACATAGTATGAATTTATTTTATTGTTAAACAGTTAAAAACTGTGTAACATTTTAACAATATAATTTATTTGTTATCTAATTGTAAACAGCTATTAACCATTTACAGTATTTCGAACAACGAACCACAGAGAATTTTTAAAGAAGTTCGCGAACTATTTCATTTATACATTGCTACCAATTTTTTTCGAACTGTGAACTGTTAAGTTACAGGTACTGAAACAGTTCAGAATAGTTCAAATGAACTATTCGTTCACGAAATTAACATCTCTAGTGTCCAAGGCATCGAGATAAAAAAATTTACTGGAGCGTACTCGCAACCAAAAAACGAGCTGCCGTAATAACGACCGTTCCCATCGTGTAAAAATAAAACAATAGCTCAAATATTACTTATTTTATTTCAGAAAATTTATTTTAAAATTATTATATGTGGAATTTTAGGAGTATAAAAATTTAGAAATAAATGTTGGGTAATTAATCTTTTGGTTGGGTAGAAATTAATGTATAAATAAACCCAACCATTCATAGCTAATAAATTAAGAAATATGCTTCACTAAAAAAAACCCAGCACAGTGGGGATATGACATAATTGGATACAGTAAAGATTTAATCTGACAGTTATTAAAATCACTATCATAAACGCTTCAATGCAAATTTGTAGATAGTGTTTATTTCTTAGAAAATGATGGATAATTACAACAACAACATCAACTTCAATTCCCTTAATTATATCTAATATATATCTTAGATTCAAAAATATAATATATAATTTTTATAATAAATTGTTTTCAAATTATTATTGATTTTGATTTTTAATATATTAAAAGTAATCATTTTTAACCTACTTTCATTGTGAAAGTTTTATTTTAGATAACTTTTAACTCAACTTGCAAATTTTAATTGACATCATTAAATAGTAAAATATGGTATTGTTACAATTAATATGGAGTCAGCAAATTTTATAATTACTATTTACGGTAAATTTATCAGAAAAGATCAAATTTTTATCGTAATAGATCACTTAAATAGAAATCATAATAATTTCTAATTAACTTATGGTGTTTAAAAAGATTTTACAGTTGAAATATGCAGAACTGAATTAATTTTAATGATTTACTTTAGCTAAAATAAAAAAAAATATCTACTCAATTGAGTGTATTATAAAATTTGATTATAATTGTAAAAATCCATTGTTAAATTGAGGTGAAACTAAAAATACATTTTTTTTAGATTTATGATTTATATAACATGTTTCAAAAAAAATTTTAATGTTATAGACTGGTAGTAGCACACACAAAAAGTTTAAAAATTAACAAATTACAAAGTAAAATTATTTACTTTTGTAGTTGAATATTTTTATAATATCAAATCTAATTTGACAATAAATACTTTATAAATATTAGAAATGAAAGATTTTAATTGCTTGTATAGATAAAAAAGTTTAAGTTACTTTTCATTTGAATAAGGGATTTTTTTCAATTTTTAATGGTAATGTCTTCAACTAGATACGATATGTGATCTTTTGACATATAGTTCATCAAAATCGGTCCTATGAGAACTGAAAAAAGGGGCAACAGACACAAAAAAAAAATACATCATGGTAAAATTAATACCTTATTAGCTTCCCATCGAAGCTAAAAGAAATGATCATAAAAGTTTTAAATGTTAAAAAAGTGAGTTCCCTAGAAGTTAACAGGTTTAAAAAAAGTTGAATTTTTCTCAAAATTTAGATCAATTTATTATTTTATTATATTTTAATTTAAAATTAAAATCTATAAAAAATAATATATTAGTTTTAAAAATAAAATATTTTTAATTTAATAATAAGCACTTAAAATGTATGTTTATTTAATAAGTTTCAATTTTATTCCTATTTTGAAAATAACAATATTTTATATATTGCACAAAATTTAAAGAATTATAAATTGAATTTTACATTAAAAGTCAAAAATTTACAATAAAGAAATAAAACAATTTAATTTATAAATACAATGATTAAAATAACTATTTCTTATTAATTGATAATTATTATTAACAACAAGTAACAATAAGTTGGATGAACTTTAAAATTTTTCATTATATAAATGAATACAATCATGTTCTGTAAAACTTATAAACTACTAATGATTCACCAGGCACTTTACGAGTGATAATAATATTGTGTGCCATTGAAAACTCCTGAGCCATAAAATGAGCAATTTTTTCGGGATTATTATAATTAATCATCAATAAATAAAATACACCATTATCTGCTAGCACCCTGTTAATTTGAGGTAGTACTCTAAGAATAATAATAAACATTACATATACAGACTAAGTTAATGAAATAATAACTATCTAATTTTTTTACCTTCTAATTACATCAGCACCATCTACTGGGCCTCCACACCATGCATGTTTTATGTCACTGATTTTACCATCAACATCTCCTTCATTTACAAAAGAGCGCACATATGGTGGGTTGAATATTATTATATCAATAGATTTAGACTGAAATATCCAATCCAATAGATTCGCATTTATCACATCAACCTAATCCATAAAAATGGTAAAGATTTATTATTAATAATTTTACAAATACTATATAATTATTATAATTACATTAACATTATTTAATGAACAAGTTTCAAGTGTTGTATGACATGCTTGAAGGTTTATGTCAACAGCTATACATTGTACAGTAGAACCCAATGTTTTTTTTAATGCAGCAGTAATAACCCCTGAACCACTACCAAGTTCTAAAACTAAGCAACCTCCTTTATCAATTATTTTTTTCAAATTATTCAAATCGTTTTCAAGGGCATCTAACAGTAAAAATGTGTCTTCCGAAGGTTCATAGACATCATCCCCAACTGAATTAGAATTCCAATCCTAAATAAAAAATAACATTATTAATTTTTTTATTAATATCTAACAGAGTCTGACTGGGAGGCCAACAGCCTAAATGGCACAATAATTGTGAAGGCCCAGCTCACACCAAAAAATATTTGTAATGTTCCATAACAAAAAATAATGAGAAAAAAAATCAAAAGTGAATTTTATAAACTGAATTATGCTAATCATATTAGGCCTCAGTTTATAAACAGCATACCAAGGGACAATTTTCCTCTTAACCCCCTAGCTAGTGTGTCCCTGTCCCTAAAATAAATGTTTTTCATATATAGTGTTCAGTAATTAAGGAAATGTGTATTTATGATCTCATTATTTATAACAATTGACCAGTTCCTTACCTACTGAACATACATATATATTAATATGATATATATTTTCTTATTTTACTATATATATTTGCAGAGTGATTCATTTATCATAACTCATTAAATTACAAAATGAAAATAATTTCAGAAATATTTTCTTTGTTTTTTTTTTTTTTTAGTTACATATACTTTTTTATTTATCAACTTTTAAGTACCTTTTTGTTTCATCCCTTATACCATATAAGACTTATAGTAGACCAACTTATATTATAAGTATGTCGACTTTATTTTTTTATAGTAACATATATGAAGAGTGAATGTGTCAAACGTTCTATGTGCCAAAAAAGTGAAAAATTGTTTTATTTCTGATTTATGTTCTATGTGCCAAAGGCCACAATCTTGTATGTGTTTCAAATGTCAATTAAATTTTTTACTTGTACAAAATTGCATTCATAGATGGTGTTCGATATGTGAGACATGCCCATGTTACTATTGTTTTTTGTGTTTTCTGAACAAATATGTTTTTGGCATATAGAACGTTTGACACATTCACTCTTCACATATTTAACTAGCTTACATAAAATAATCTAATTAAGAGAATAACTGTTCAATAATAATTTTTGAACCTGTAATTTATCAGAGAAAGTATAATTATTTTCATTATTAGACATTTATCAACTATACTCTTCCTTTCGCTTATCAAAATAATGAAAAGTAAGTAAAAAAATTTTAATAAATTTTGAAATACTGGTCCAAAAGATGTTGTTAACCCGTCAGTTACTTAATTAGATCATTTTCAAATTTGACAACCTTATAAAAGTGAATGATAAATGGATCATTCTGTATATTATTAATTTTACTTACTGGTGTTTCCATTTGTATAATTTCTATTGATTAGTTATTAAGAGCTATGATTGTTTTTAACTATAAACTATTAGATATATGTTGAGTTTTTACTGATATTCTTCTTCACTAGTAATATTTAGCTCTTCCTCATTTTCATTACCAATCTTAATTTCATTTATTATATCTTCAATATTTGGTTCTTCTTCTTGTTGGAATGGTTTATTTATCTGAGGAGTATTAGGTTCCAAAAGTGAACGGCGTTTATTTTGTTCACGATCTATTTTAGCTGACAAGTTTTTCAAACGTTCCTTAAATTAAAAAAAAAAACAGCTAATACTTCATTTTATTTAACATAAGGAAAATTACATTGAAATTATATAAATAAATAAATATAATTAACTCAACCCCACTAAAAGCACTTGAAAAAATTTGTTTTCAAAATACTCATATACGCTGATTTTTTTTTTAATCTTTTTTGTGGTGTTGGGTTAATTTTATTAGACACCAAATTTTTTAATTAAATATTTTTTAATTTTTACTAAACTCCTCAATTTCTTCAATTTAGCCATACACACCAGTGATACTGGAATTTATTTTAAATCTTTAATTTTAATTATACAAATATCAATTGTCAATAAAACTATAATTTATGTTTACCTGAGTAGTCTCAAGAATATTGCCAACTACAGTTATTTTTAAACGTGTATTTACAAGTCGAGTACAATATTTATCTAAATTATTAGGTAATGAATCACTTGAGTTTTCTGAGGAAGTGTTGCTTGAAATTGAAGATTTATAATGTTGTACAAGAGACAGTTGTTTCAATTCTGAAGCTAAAGAATCTAATTGAAGTTTTAAATCAAGTTGACTCAATCTACAAAAATATATTTAAATTATTAAACTTATAATACATTGAAAATAAAATAACATGAATTTAGTTAAATATATCAAATGAATTGAAGACATACCTAGTACACTGAATAGTTGCGTCTAAACGATCAATAGCTGGTTTTAGTAAGGATGTTATTCCATCAGCTAATGTGTCTCGTGTTGCAACACAAAAATCGTCTTGTAATTGATCACCTGTTGTTATATCATCTACTGCAGTGACACTACAATTACTATTAGTGTCTTCTAAGTCTTGTTCTTGTTGATCCAAATCCATTACCCAATATTAATTGGGATGTACAACAAAGAATTTGGAGAATCAAAGTCAAAAACGTAGTATGTAAAACAAATTGATTATAATTAATTATTTGCGACAATCATAATAGAGCCTATTACTTAAACATTTTTTTGTTGAGTATGCTTTATTTCACACGTGAGCTAAGACAAATTATAAGATAACAACAGAGATAAGAGCATCACAAGCTTTATAACAATTGATAACAACGAAAATAAAGTGTACGTACTTATTATAAATATATATATATATATATAAATGTCTCAGATCTAACTGAAAACAATTAAAATTTTTGATACAATTATCATTTTGTTTGAATTTTTTCTAATTAATTATTTCCCTCTTAGACTAATTTTAAAACATATTTTTAGCTTCGATGCGAAGCTGAGAAGGTATTGGTTTTACTAAGATGTGTTTTTTTTTTTTTTGTGTCTGCTACCACTTTTTCTCAGCTCTCACCGAACCGATTTTTTTCAATGATACGTCAAAAGATCACAAATCATATCTAGTCGAAGACATTACCCTTAAAAATTTAAAAAATTTCCCTCGTTCCCCGTAAATGGGGGAAACCTCCGAAAAAATTACAAATTTAAAAATGGCTATTTTTCGAAATTTTTTCAATTTTTTTTACTAAAAATTGCCGTAACTTTTTTAAAAATGAACATATCAATATAATTCTTTTTTTTTGTAAATGCATGATGTCATTACCTATCATTTGGTATATTTTTTTTATAAATCTGACTTTTTACCTGCCCACAGGGGGGGATTTAAAATGACAACTTTTTTACAAAAAATTAATTTTTTCAACTTAACTTTTGAAAGTGTTCCGGAAAGTCTGACACTTTTATATATATCTTAAATTAAAGCTAATGTAATTTACTTTATTATGCAAAAAAAAAAATTTCGGACTTTATTTTATCTTCATGGTGAAAATAGACATCAAAGTTTATAAAAAAATACGATTTTTGTAAAAAAATTCATTTTTATATTTTTAACTTTATAATGCTATAACTTTTTGAAAGATGTATGGATCAATATAATTTTTTTTTTATAGATGCATGATGTCTTTACCTATCATTTGGTATATATTTTTTTTATATCTGACCCTTTACCTGCCCACAGGGGGGGATTTAAAATGACCACTTTTTCACAAAAAATTTACTTTTTCAACTTAAATTTTGAAAGTGTTCCGGAAAGTCTGACACTTTTATATATATCTTAAATTAAAGCTAATGTAATTTACTTTANTCCACCAATTTTTTAAAATTAAACACTATCTAAAGATTTGCATCGAAGCGTTTTTTTTTTATAGTGATTTTAATCACTGTCAGATATCATTATACTTGATCCATCTAAACCACGTCACCACTGTGCCGCGACCCCCCTGTGCTGGGTTTTTTTTTAATATTTATCACTAATAAGAAAAATAATAAAAAAAAATGTATTTTTTTAAAATTTCAAAATATCCACTTCAGTGAACGTGTGCAGTATGCTTGTCTATACTCTATGTATTAATAAAATACTTTATAACTCAATGAGTGACTAAGTATGATTAAGTGCGGGTAGTTGAAGTGGAGTCTGGCGTCTTATGCTATAAAAGAATTGTAATGAAGCTGAAAGTTGAAAAGAGATGAAAAGTAAAGTAGTAGATGTGGTTAGGAAAAGTGACAGAATTATAGTCATAAAATTAAGTTTCGAGGAAAGTGTCCAATGTAGTAAATGCCTATGCAATACGAGTATTGAGGACGTGATGAAATATACAAAGTAGTGTTTTGGCGAGAGGTGATGGATGGAGATTGGAATGGACATGTCGGTAATGAGGGGAGAGCATATGAAAGAGTACACTTTAAAAAGTTTTAAACGTTTTAGTGGTATTTGAAAGAAATCGCAAATTTCAGAAAAATGTTATTGTCGTACAAAAACTTATTTTAAATTGTGTTTTCAAGAAATTACTGTGAACGTCATTAATCCCCGTGGATAGGAGATAAGAGAATACTTGCACGGCTCGTCTGTAGGTTGCGAGAGACGACCAATGAGGTTGCGTCACCTGACATAACCTCGTAGCCGGTGTAAAATTTTGTCAAAAAGTATGAGGAGTCTTGAACATAATTCAGTGGGAACAACGATGCCGGAAAAAAAATCATGAATTTCATAGTATCATCACATGATTTTGCTCCGATTAATACTCGTTATGGATAGAGGGAAGAACATTATGTAACTTATAAGCGCGGGAGTAATAGATCACAGATTGACCGTTTTATGTGCAACAGAGAGAGCCTAAAGTGAGTTTGAGATTGTAAAGTCACCTTAGGCGAGAGTGTGACTACACGACACAGACTCGTGGTAATGGAGCTGTACACCATAGCTCCGTTACAACATTAGCTGGAAGAGAGTATNGATTAAGTGCGGGTAGTTGAAGTGGAGTCTGGCGTCTTATGCTATAAAAGAATTGTAATGAAGCTGAAAGTTGAAAAGAGATGAAAAGTAAAGTAGTAGATGTGGTTAGGAAAAGTGACAGAATTATAGTCATAAAATTAAGTTTCGAGGAAAGTGTCCAATGTAGTAAATGCCTATGCAATACGAGTATTGAGGACGTGATGAAATATACAAAGTAGTGTTTTGGCGAGAGGTGATGGATGGAGATTGGAATGGACATGTCGGTAATGAGGGGAGAGCATATGAAAGAGTACACTTTAAAAAGTTTTAAACGTTTTAGTGGTATTTGAAAGAAATCGCAAATTTCAGAAAAATGTTATTGTCGTACAAAAACTTATTTTAAATTGTGTTTTCAAGAAATTACTGTGAACGTCATTAATCCCCGTGGATAGGAGATAAGAGAATACTTGCACGGCTCGTCTATAGGTTGCGAGAGACGACTAATGAGGTTAGGTCACCTGACATAACCTCGTAGCCGGTGTAAAATTTTGTCAAAAAGTATGAGGAGTCTTGAACATAATTCAGTGGGAACAACGATGCCGGAAAAAAAATCATGAATTTCATAGTATCATCACATGATTTTGCTCCGATTAATACTCGTTATGGATAGAGGGAAGAACATTATGTAACTTATAAGCGCGGGAGTAATAGATCACAGATTGACCGTTTTATGTGCAACAGAGAGAGCCTAAAGTGAGTTTGAGATTGTAAAGTCACCTTAGGCGAGAGTGTGACTACACGACACAGACTCGTGGTAATGGAGCTGTACACCATAGCTCCGTTACAACATTAGCTGGAAGAGAGTATACGAAACCAAAAAGAACGCAGGAGGAGAATTAAGGATTTGGCGGTGGAAATCGAAAGGCGAAAAAGAGTTTTTAAAGACTGTAAGAAGGAAAATGGCGTGCGATGTCGAGGAGGGAGACATAAATGACACGCGGAATAAATTTACCAGTAGAGTAAAGAATACTGCAGAGAATATTGTTGGCCAGAGTAGGAGTAAAATCACTTTTACTCTCCAAGAGAGTTTGAGTTACCGAGAAACGAGGAAACCCGATGGCGGAACGATGATGTTCAGAAAATCGTAGAAATTAAAAAAGAGCAGTTTAAAGTATGGCAGGAGAGTAGAAAGAGAGAAGATTGTACGGAGTAGAAATGCTTGTACAAAGAAACCGAGTGTGCGGTAAGTAAGGCGAATTTTAAGAGGTATGACGAGTTTTATGATAGGCTAGGAACAAAGAAAGATAAGAAATAAGTCTATTGACTTGCAAAAGTAAGAGAAAAATAGTCTAAAGATTATCAACAAATATAAAGT
Source organism: Daktulosphaira vitifoliae (assembly GCF_025091365.1). Classification (NCBI taxonomy): domain Eukaryota; kingdom Metazoa; phylum Arthropoda; class Insecta; order Hemiptera; family Phylloxeridae; genus Daktulosphaira; species Daktulosphaira vitifoliae. The sequence goes on from NW_026099573.1 coordinate 29,230,412, forward strand.
GTATAAAAAGTGATGATAAGACGGTTGGGTTATGACCATGTGAAAAAAGATGGGAAGAGTATTTTGAAATATTACTGAATGACGTGTATACGAGACATTATAAGATATCTCGTATAACGAGGGACTGGTAGATTTAACTGGTGAGAAAGACGTATGAGAGGCTGTGAGATCATTGAGGAGAACCCAACCGGACGGGTGTAGTGGAGAGAAGCGTCTAGCGTCTTATGCGATAAAAGAATTTCAATGAGGCTGAAAGGTAAATTCTACAAGATTGTAGTGAGGCCAGCTATGATGTATGGTTCAGAGTGTTTGGCGGTTGATAAGGAAGTAGAGCAGAGATGAAAATGCTTAGATGGATGAGTGGAGTGACTAGAGAAGATAGAATAAGAAACGAGCATATAAGAGGAAGTATAGGTGTAGCGTCAATCGTGGATAAGATAAGAGAAAATAGACTTAGATGGTTTGGTCATGTTATGAGGAGAGAAGAATCGGAAGCTGTAAGAATAGTTATAGATATGAATGTTGAAGGAATAAGAGGTAGAGGAAGACCAAAAAAGAGATGGCGGGATATATTGAATGCAATATGGGGACAGCTGATGTGATCGTAGATGATGTGGGACATCCGGTTTTTGTTTTAGTTGTGGTTTACGGCTTCTTTCTTAATGAGAACCGTTAACAATGCTTCATTTAATGAAGTCAACGACGATACAGAATAACTGAAACGTGTTATAACAAGTCATGAAACGTGGGTTATGAATATGACGTTGAAACTAAGGCTCAATCGTCCCAATGGAAGAATTTTGGATCGTCAAGACTGAAAAAGGCTCAACAAGTACGATCGAGCGTGAAGGTTATGCTCACTGTGTTCTTCGATTTTAATGGCATAGTGCATCATAAATTCTTGCCACGAGGTCAATAAAGAGTACTACCTACAAGTTCAACGCCATTTGCGTGAAGTAATCCGAAAAAAACGCCCGGATTTGTGACAAAACAATTCATGGCTTTTGCACCTGTTCAAATTTCATTGCTTGTTCGTGAATTTTTGGGCAAAAATAGTACTGTAACGATGCCCTAGCCTCCATATTCGCCAGACAGGGCTCCATGTGTTCTATTTCCAAAAATAAACAGAACTTTAAAGGCCCGTCGTTGTTTTACAAGCAAAGACGACATTAAAAGTGCATCGCTGAATGTGCTGAAGACTATCCCAAAGATTGGGTTTGAGCAGTGTTTCAAAGATTGGATAAAGCATTGGTACAAGTGCATAATATCTAACGGGGACTTTTTTGAAGACGACAACCTTATAGTTGACGAATTAACAAATATTTTTTTTCAAAAAACGAACTTTCCCGTTATTTTCTGAAAACACCTTGTAACTTCACAGATGAAATGCCTTTATAAACTTAATTAAATTGCTTATTTTATCTTATCTGAAATGAAAGTCTATTTAATATTAGACACCGTTTTTACCGTAATGTTTACTTTCATAGCACTAATTAGTAAAATCAATCAACTTTTCGAACAATTAATTAAAAAAAAAAACAATTACAGACCCCTTGTTAGTCATTTAAATTATTTAATTAACAACCTGATAATTGATAAAAAAATAAAAATAATTAGTGTGCTGTAACAACAGACATTCTCTACATAAGTGTAACGACTTGATGTGTAATAAAGTATTTATAAAAAAAAATTGATTAATCTTTGTTTTCGTTTATAATATTAGGTATTAATTTTACTATGATGTGTTTTTTATATTTTTTTGTATCTGTTTCTACTTTTTCTCAACTCTCACCGAACCGATTTCTTTCAACGATACGTCAAAAGATCACAAATCGTTTCTAGTCGAAGACATTACTCTTAAAAAATTGAAAAAGTTTTCCTCGTTCCCCGTAAATGGGGGAAATCTCTAAAAAAATTACTAATTTAAAAATCGCTAATTTTTTCACCTAAAACTGCCATAACTTTTTCAAAAATGAACAAATAAATATTATTTTTATTTTTATAGATGCATAATGTCTTTACCTATGATTTGATATACATTTTTTACAAATTTGACTATTTACCTGCCCACAAGAGGAATTAAAAATTACAACTTTTTAAAGTGTNTAAGAGGTATGACGAGTTTTATGATAGGCTAGGAACAAAGAAAGATAAGAAATAAGTCTATTGACTTGCAAAAGTAAGAGAAAAATAGTCTAAAGATTATCAACAAATATAAAGTGTATAAAAAGTGATGATAAGACGGTTGGGTTATGACCATGTGAAAAAAGATGGGAAGAGTATTTTGAAATATTACTGAATGACGTGTATACGAGACATTATAAGATATCTCGTATAACGAGGGACTGGTAGATTTAACTGGTGAGAAAGACGTATGAGAGGCTGTGAGATCATTGAGGAGAACCCAACCGGACGGGTGTAGTGGAGAGAAGCGTCTAGCGTCTTATGCGATAAAAGAATTTCAATGAGGCTGAAAGGTAAATTCTACAAGATTGTAGTGAGGCCAGCTATGATGTATGGTTCAGAGTGTTTGGCGGTTGAGCAGAGATGAAAATGCTTAGATGGATGAGTGGAGTGACTAGAGAAGATAGAATAAGAAACGAGCATATAAGAGGAAGTATAGGTGTAGCGTCAATCGTGGATAAGATAAGAGAAAATAGACTTAGATGGTTTGGTCATGTTATGAGGAGAGAAGAATCGGAAGCTGTAAGAATAGTTATAGATATGAATGTTGAAGGAATAAGAGGTAGAGGAAGACCAAAAAAGAGATGGCGGGATATATTGAATGCAATATGGGGACAGCTGATGTGATCGTAGATGATGTGGGACATCCGGTTTTTGTTTTAGTTGTGGTTTACGGCTTCTTTCTTAATGAGAACCGTTAACAATGCTTCATTTAATGAAGTCAACGACGATACAGAATAACTGAAACGTGTTATAACAAGTCATGAAACGTGGGTTATGAATATGACGTTGAAACTAAGGCTCAATCGTCCCAATGGAAGAATTTTGGATCGTCAAGACTGAAAAAGGCTCAACAAGTACGATCGAGCGTGAAGGTTATGCTCACTGTGTTCTTCGATTTTAATGGCATAGTGCATCATAAATTCTTGCCACGAGGTCAATAAAGAGTACTACCTACAAGTTCAACGCCATTTGCGTGAAGTAATCCGAAAAAAACGCCCGGATTTGTGACAAAACAATTCATGGCTTTTGCACCTGTTCAAATTTCATTGCTTGTTCGTGAATTTTTGGGCAAAAATAGTACTGTAACGATGCCCTAGCCTCCATATTCGCCAGACAGGGCTCCATGTGTTCTATTTCCAAAAATAAACAGAACTTTAAAGGCCCGTCGTTGTTTTACAAGCAAAGACGACATTAAAAGTGCATCGCTGAATGTGCTGAAGACTATCCCAAAGATTGGGTTTGAGCAGTGTTTCAAAGATTGGATAAAGCATTGGTACAAGTGCATAATATCTAACGGGGACTTTTTTGAAGACGACAACCTTATAGTTGACGAATTAACAAATATTTTTTTTCAAAAAACGAACTTTCCCGTTATTTTCTGAAAACACCTTGTAACTTCACAGATGAAATGCCTTTATAAACTTAATTAAATTGCTTATTTTATCTTATCTGAAATGAAAGTCTATTTAATATTAGACACCGTTTTTACCGTAATGTTTACTTTCATAGCACTAATTAGTAAAATCAATCAACTTTTCGAACAATTAATTAAAAAAAAAAACAATTACAGACCCCTTGTTAGTCATTTAAATTATTTAATTAACAACCTGATAATTGATAAAAAAATAAAAATAATTAGTGTGCTGTAACAACAGACATTCTCTACATAAGTGTAACGACTTGATGTGTAATAAAGTATTTATAAAAAAAAATTGATTAATCTTTGTTTTCGTTTATAATATTAGGTATTAATTTTACTATGATGTGTTTTTTATATTTTTTTGTATCTGTTTCTACTTTTTCTCAACTCTCACCGAACCGATTTCTTTCAACGATACGTCAAAAGATCACAAATCGTTTCTAGTCGAAGACATTACTCTTAAAAAATTGAAAAAGTTTTCCTCGTTCCCCGTAAATGGGGGAAATCTCTAAAAAAATTACTAATTTAAAAATCGCTAATTTTTTCACCTAAAACTGCCATAACTTTTTCAAAAATGAACAAATAAATATTATTTTTATTTTTATAGATGCATAATGTCTTTACCTATGATTTGATATACATTTTTTACAAATTTGACTATTTACCTGCCCACAAGAGGAATTAAAAATTACAACTTTTTAAAGTGTTCCGGATATACGAATACTTTTATATATACCTTAAATTAAAGCTTATGTAATATACTTTTTTTATGAAAAAAAAAAAAAAATTCGGACTTTATTTTGTCTAAACGATGAAAATGACTACCGTATGCTATTTTTGAGTTAAAATTCTCGAATTTATATTTTACATTTTTAACTTTAAAATGCTATAACTTCTTGAAAAATGTATGGATCACTACAATTTTTTTATGAGAAATAATATTTATTCGAAATACTTTTTTTTTTTAAATAACACCATTTCCCTTTATACATTATATATATTTATTCATATATTACACTTATAAATCATAAAACTTGTAATCAGGATATAAATAAGGAAATAGGAGATTATGTAGCTTTTGGAATAATCCACCAATTTTTTAAAATTAAACACTATCTACAGATTTGCATCGAAGCGTCTTTTATGATAGTGATTTTAATCACTGTCAGATATCATTATACTTGACCCAACTAGCCACGTCACCATTGTGCCGTGACCCCCTTGTGCTGGGTTTTTATATTTTTTTATTGATCTTGACAATAATAATGCTATTTGATAACATTTTCCAACCCAAAACTAATCATTACAATTAATAAAGTTTAAAGTATTTATATTTCAATTAAATTATCTTTATTTGATTGAGTCAACAAAAAGTTTAACAATAATAGAGGAAATAACTCGGTGAAAAAAATTTAAAGTGACTAAGTAAAAAAATAGCAAACACAATATAAATCTTTGGTACATAAATTACATCTATGAATAAATATAATAAATAAATTAAAGCTATTAAAAATCTAAAAGAAGTGATGATGTTGGTTCTTTATCCGCATTTAAATCGCCATCCAAGCTCAACTGTGCTAAATCTGTAGATGCACGTGTAAGTGTGTATGATTTATCAATATTTTCTGTCATCTGAGGAGAATCTTTATACACCTTCAAATTTCCATTTTGTACTTCCTATATACATACATAATATTTAAATTATATAGATTTACAGAAAAACAGAAAGAAAAAAACAATTATTTATTAGGAATGTATATTATGACATAATAAATTATTCTATTTTAAGATATATAATATTTATTGTAACTGTTTATTATACAATATCAGTTAAACATTTAGGATATGAAATATTTATGAAATTGTTTTTTTGTTTGTAATAGGATTTTTGATGTTGAATCTAAATATTCCCATTGTTTTTCTCAACTGTTAAAATTTTAGCCAAAAATTAAATATTTGTGAAAAAATTTCTGTTTCACATAAAACAACAATTATATTTATAGTATCATGATAATTTGTGCAAGTTTTGAAATCATTGCTATAATTTACACCTTTAATATGGACTTTTGAAGTTGGATTTTACAGCATTTTTAAAAAAGATAAGGATGAATTTTTGTCTATAACTTTTTTATTTATATATTTTTTTTGTTATTGTTTATTATATCATTATCAAATGTTTTGAATTCTCATAAAATACTAAAATTTTATTTTAGTTAAGATAATTGCTATAAATATGATAAAAAAACTTAATAAATTGAAACATTGTATAATAATTAATGTTTATATAATTAGAAACGAAAAAATTATTTACATATCATTTTTTACAAACAAAAATTTCACATTTATTGTTAAAATTATATTAATAAATATAAGATTACGTGAATTTTATTTTAAAAGATTTATTTTCTTTATTAATAAAAATTATACTTCCTTTATCTTATAATTATTTCTAAATTTTTATGACTAATTTTTTTTTTACACCAATTAATATAATCTACATAAATAAAATTAATATTATTAATAATTCATTTTAATGAATATCTTGATCTTCTCCCGCATCCAATATTTAATATTGAGACTAAGATTGATAATAATTAAATTTCTTATATATAAAATTGTATTATTTTGTTTTTTTCTATATTTTTGCTCCCCTCCTAAATACTTCATGAATAAAGAAACATCTTTAATGTTTAAACAACCTTAAAATGTTTAAATAAATTTATCTTACATCTTCTACACCGTCATCTTGATCTAGCTCATAAGTCATGTCACAAGGAGGCTGAACTGATTCATATTGAAATGCTGAACGATTTAAATCCATTTCAATAGGGAATAATGGTGTTTTATCACATGGACCGCCATCTATACCTCCACCACCCAACATTTTACCCATTTCTTGATTATAACCAGCTAACTGTGATGCAATAGCGTGCAACTGACCAACCACATCATGCACGTGTTTGTTTTCGAGTAGCTCAATCTTAGCTACTACATCATTTCTTAAATCAGCAAATCGTTTCCTCGCTAATTGACGACATCTCAATACTAATCTAAGAATTTAATACATAACATATTTTTATACAATATTTATTAATAAGCAATTGAGGTAGACGAACCTATACTCATAGTTTCCCGTTTCTAAACGGTATAATGGCTCATCAGCTGAACAATACGCCATTTCTTCATCATCCAATTCTTTAACTTTCAGACAATATGAAAGGTATTCAAATTTAACATCTGTGTACTTTCTTATTGTTTGTTTAGTGTCCGGAATTGCTTTGTTTAAATATGTACCGAATGACTTTGAAATCTAAAATTAATTGTTTACATTAATGCAAAATTATAAAGATAATCTGTATGAAAAGGTAATCAAATTGAAAACTGTGACTTTTCAGGAAAAAAAAATTAAATATTTTACCCAATGATAAATGTGACTTATCAAATTTAATTAATAATATAATAATAACTAATCAACCTGTGAGCATAAAATTTATACCAGTAAACCTAGCAGAAAATGTCCAATTTAATTGATAAATAACCTAAAAATTATAAATTTGACTTGACCACCTTCTCACAATGACTATTCTTATATTATACAAACTCGTATAAGTATATAAAAAAAAAAAATTTATTACTGGTTTTAAAGCCTTAATTAACTGTAATCCTTGACGTTCCATTTGTCTATGGTATTCTGCAAATCGCACTAACACTTCACTAGCTCTTGGCTGAGGTTCTCTAGCACCAATTTCAGCAAATGCGTCTCCAAATTCTGGATAAATTGTTTAAAAATAATTATAACACAAAAACTATAAATTATCGGATACCCTATTACAGTGACATATCCAGAAGAGCTAAAAGTTTACTCATTAAAGATATTTTGTTTATATTAATGATATTTTAGTGAAGTGTGATGTCCAATGTATCTGAACAATAAATATAATTAAATCGTCTGCTAGAAAAAATAAAACTTCTAAATACAATTATTCTATTAGAAATTTTTACACTGTGTGTATACCGTTCAAGAAATACAAAATATTTTTTATAATATTAATAGAAATTATTTTATTTTTAATTTTATAATATTATATGCTGAAGCTTTAGTTTTAAAATACAAGCAATATATTTTAATCAAATAATTACCATATAATTGTTAAGCATTAACAAAAAATAAGAATAAAAAATGTTTGCCCGTTTACAAGATTACCTAAATGGTACTTTATTAAGCTATCCCCAAAACATATATATGGAGATACTTTTGCATGATGAACAAATATTATTTTTAACCAAAATTCATTTTTATTTGGATCTTATATAAAAAGTATTATTTACATACCTTTAAAACATTGTATAAGTGCAAAAAAAGCACGTAAAACACGTTCAGTATGTTCTACGAGTAAACGATAAGTTTGCTCCATGTCATCCAACTGTTGAAAACGTTTGACTAGATTATCATTGACAAGTATAGCTCGGGACATTCCTAAAGAATCAGCAGTTGCAGATGACATACGTTCTACCAACCTATGCTTAACTTTTTTAAGTATAATATCTAAAGTTTTGCCTTGACTTGCATCAGCATGCAATTTATTATACTTTAACACAACTTGATCCTAAAATTATCAATAATTTAGTTTTATTTATAAACTGAAAGTGAAGCATTTTATAATTTATACCAAATTAGTTTTAGTACTTACAACACTCGATTGAATTAGTTGTGCTACTTGTAACTTTGTACGACCACGTACACATTCATTATTTACAGCTAATAATTCGTCTCCACTATCTAATGTACCATCGATTGCTGCTGGAGAGTTATCAGAAATCTTTAAAAATTAAGACAGTATACCGTATTACATAAATTAGATTTAATAAAATTTGCTAATGAAAATTATGTTTTACTTGTATAATATAAATACAAGGGCAATTTGGTGGCCCACCGCCGATTGTAATGCCAATAAGATTAGTATTAGGATCTTTTACTATTGTTACAACTCCTGAAGTGACTTTCATACCCCTAAAAAATAAAATTATAAAAATTAATTTAATTCGAGTTACATTATTATAGTATTGTTTGTTACATTTTGTCTTCGTCCAATCCAAAATCATAATCATAATCATACATCGTGTTTATTTTTTGTTTTGTTTTAAACCTATTTAAAAATTTTAATTTGTAAGTATTTTACTAATTAAGTTAATTAATAATTTAATATTTATAGCAGCATAAATTAATAACCTGATTACAGTTGAATTCTCATTAAAGTAACTTTCTAAAGACACTATCACTAACTAAAAGTCGATAGAAATAATTTAATGTTTTTTTATATATATAGCTATATACGATTCAATATTTTAAAAGTTTAAAAAAACTCACAAAATAATCGTCTCTTGTAAATATCTACACACTGAAGAACATTATCAATCTCTCATTTGTTATCAATAAACTTATCAAACAATATAGGTTTATTCACCTTGTTATCGAGTATATTCCCGTTTAAGATGAGAAACTTTTAAAGATATTAAATCGTCGAATGACTCTAAATTTTTCATGAGATAGCAAAATCACTAAATTTTTCAACTAAATTTTCCATTAATTTAAGATTCACTCTCAGAATTAAATTCGGAAGTTTATAGTGATAGCTAAAGAGAGTCGACTGTTAATAAGTTAATGTAAATAACTCGAGTAGGAAGAATGATGATAATTAAAAAAAATGTCAATAATAACATAAATATTTTTTATTTGTTCTATCTTTAAAACTGCATTTATAACAAACAAAAAATCAGGTGATAATTGTGGTTATTATTTTACGACAAAATAAAAATAATTTTGATAAAAATTAATTTAACACAACAAATTATATTGCTGTGGAAAAAAAATATGTTTTATAATTGATACAATGTTAGCTTACGCGTCGATTAACGGTACGGCACAACTGACTAACGCTATAATAGTTTATAGCACATACATAAAATAAACATATACATTTACAATTACAGATAACAGATAAAGATATAAAATATCCATTCACGATAAACACCAAAATAACACAATAATTTTTACATAGTCTCCACAACAATCACGTAATGAAATTATTATTTTTTCGTTCTGGTTTCCTAATTTATAATGAGTAACATTGGTGCAATAGAGGCTTAGCTCCAAGTTCAAAAATTATAAAAAATATGCTTTTAAAAATTTGCTGTTTTCAAATTTAGTTTCAGATTTATTCCATCAAATCTAGTTTCTGAGATAATTTTACAATTCATATAAAATATAAAAAAGTTTAACTTGTTTTTGGCCTTATAAACTTGACTATAACACTCATCTATCAAAAATCAGCTGAACTTTTTACTTAATTTTTTTTTTTGGTAGAACTTTATAGTTACGAGTTTATAATCATTAACCAACTGTGTTTATAACACAGACAATTTTTTTGAGGATTTCAAAAATTTCATTTTTTGTCCTAATACGTAATTAAAACCCGATATAACTGATGTTAATATCAGACTATAGTTAGATGTAGGTGTTTTAGATATTTATTAACTATAATACTTAGCTGTTACGAATATTTAGAAAAAAAAAATAATAATAATTTATATTTTTATTATATTTTACATTTTTTCATGCGTTTTTTCTATATTTCAATATCCTCGAAAAATGTTAAATGTTATGTTGAAGTAATGGAAAAATAACATGGTATAATATTCAATATGGTAAAAATCAAAAAACTCAATTTCGTTTATTAAAAATGGATGAATTCATTACAAATTTTCTTAGCCAAAGTGAAAATGTTTTTTTTAAGAATAGGTATAGATGATTGGATGAATAAATTCTTATTGGCCAAGTATAATTTTAACAAAAAGTTGAGTTATTTAAGATTACCATGTAAAAATTATTTACGTGATATATTTTTTTGTAAAACAAATATATGATAACTAGAGCTCGGATTTCAATAAATATATTTTTTTATGGCTATCTAATGCGATAATCTTCAAGAAAAAAATTCGATTTATGTAATGGACAATTGAAAAATAAAACTTTTATTTTATATTTTTTGACATTTTTCAACTATTTAGGTATTTTTGTCATTTTAATACTTAAGAGCGTGACCAAGCAAAAATGAATATTTTAAAATTTTAATAAATTAGTTAAATTAAAAGTGTCATTAGCATAACAACGAAAAAACGTTTTAACATGTGTTACTTTACTTTATTATGAATATATTCATGACACACCTATTTACTTTACACCTATGAATATATTCATATGTGTAATATGGAGGATTTTAGAAGGGTTTAGTCCCCGAACAATTATGAAAGTGACCTGTAATTTTATAAAGAATTATTTCCAAAGAGAAGAATAATTATAAACAATTTTATTCCGATTGCACTTTTCTAACAAAAGGACATGTATTAAAAAATATATAAACAGAATGAACAACCAGCATAAAAATAAATTACAACTAACAACTTTGTTGTAAGTTAAACAACAAAGTCTAATACCCTTTTATTAAAAAAATTCAGTTTGGCAAAGGCTTCATCTGTTGCATATGAATAAATGTAAAAATATATGTTTACAACTTTTCAACCAATATTTTGGAAGTTATTAGAATTTTAATACATAAACTGAAAATGAGATGCAATTTTGACCAAAACAATTAAAATCAAAAAACATAAATATACGTTACTAAGAGTAGGACATTCTCTAGCTTTATTATCACATATTATCATTAATTTAACAGGCTATCTGTTGGTTCCAACATTACCCGGACCAAATTTTAAACATAAATTTATAACATAATGAAAGTTGAATTAAATATAATAAACAAATTAAATAACAGGAACATATAATATTAAATAAATATTATTAAACAAATATAAAATGTTTAAGTTATAAAATCAAAACGATATACATAATTAATTATTGGTCGTCCCCCACGGGTCGTGAAACACCGAAGTAAAATAAATGAATCTGTGCTTAAATTTGTAACTAACTCCAGGTGAATAGCTTCTACAGCTAAACAAATAAATACAAAAATATAACATTTAATAGTGTGGTTAATACGTTTTATTCATAATAACATTTACTACAGGTGGTCTGACTTCAATGCAAGCACGACTTCTTACTGTTTTACGACAGATAATTTTTCCAGATAGGACTTAATAACGCATGATTAGATGTTTACAGCATTCTTAGTTCTTTTTCATCTAGAACTATGTGTTGATATTCTGAAATAAGTAAATTCTGAAATTTACACTTTCGCTTAATTACTATTTTTTAACACACTTATATTAGTTTCACCTGTATGTATGTTTGTTTGTTTCAACTCATCACGCGCCACGTGTTATCTCGCGTATCCCGTCGTCTATGGCCTTGAGACAAGACGTTGTAACGCATTCACCCCACGACGGAACACTATCTCTGTATAATTTTATTTTTGGTTTTCGTACCCGTACACGCGCGCGTCATCAATATTATTTATGTATATAAACGAATTGTTATTGTTTATTATGAATTATAAACATTTAAAGGTTCAAATTTTTTTGAGTTATATACATGTATAATACATAAGGGATTACAAATACCAGTAGTTAATTGGTTTTTTATGATGATATTCGCAAGTATATAGCCTTTATTATCAATAGAAGTAAGACAAAGTTGTGAGTTTATAAATACACTAACTGCCAATACAAAAATTATATCTATTAATAGTCATAATTGACCAAGGCCGTAGCTGGAACAAATTTTCGGGGGGGGTTTTAACCAAATTATATGTTTTTAAATAATTAAAAAAAAATACTAATACATAACATAAACAAAAAAAAATTGTCTTACTATTAAGTTAGGTTATACAACAAGATATTATACTTTATGTTATGACCTACCTTTGTCATTATTTTACAAAATTTACCTTTTGAAGTATACTAAAGTTAAAATACAAAATTATAATACAATACAATACAAAATTTTATGAGTCATTTTTCAGTTTAAATTTTAAAATAATACATTTTTATAGCACAAAGTCTATCAGTATTTTTTTTTCTTTTGCAAAACTGTCGATCACATCGTCTGGATTTATTTTAATTTGTCTATGCACACTCAAAAGTGCTAGACCTGTAAGACGTTTTTGACCAAATGAATTTCGTAAAAAGTTTTTTAGCCTTTTCATAGTAGAGAATGAGCGCTCTGGTGTAGAAGTCGAAACTGGTAATGTAGCTAATATTTTCAAAAGAAAAGATACATTTGGAAAATATTCATAATTACATTTAATGTACGCTTCGATAGCCGAAATTGGACGGTCTACATCTAGTTCGTCAGTCCATTTTCTTTTCCACAGTTTAATTTCTTGTAGCAGTACTTCCAATTCCAGAAATTCTGAATATTTTTCAAAATCATTTAAATCAATTTCAAATTTATCGCACGTTTTTGGTAATAAATTGTGCACTGAAGAAATGATTTCTTTATGATTATTGAACCTTGTTTGAAGCTGTTCAATGAAGTCAAAAAAAGGAATAGCTATTGTAATACGGTAGTATTCTTCAAGTGAATTCACGACAATATTACTTCGATTTTTTTGATGTCCAACAATTCTAGGTATTCATATACATTCTTCGTCATCAATTGATTTTATAAGAGCCTCAGCTTTTTTAAAAATATTGGAAAATGTATTATCCATATTACTTCGCATATCATTTATTTCGTGTAGCACAATATCAACATACGCCATTGCTTCGGTCAAATCACAATTTACAGACTGTAAATTCTTACACAGTGGCAATGTTAAAGAAAAAAGTATAGATGCTGAGACCATACTTATTACAAAATCACTGGTTATAATAGTTTTTCCAAATTGTAATGCTTTTGATGACGTTTCAATATCACGAGTGAACT
>NW_026099573.1:29244018-29331264 GCF_025091365.1 Daktulosphaira vitifoliae
GTTGACCCCCCCCCCAAATACAGCCTTGTAATTGACAATAAACACTCCGTGACTATGACAGCGATGTCATAAAAAACTAAAAAGTGAAAAATATAGTTAAAAAAACTAAAAAGACACGCTTTTAAAACTATATTTTTACGTTATTAACTAATATTTCTAGGATTTTAAATATCCCGTGTCATAAAGAACTGAGTTTACTTTGATTTCCGGAAGATTTCATACATACTTAAACTTCTAATTTGATATTCTAGCATGAAACTTTTAGTCATAGAATTTCTTATGACTTCTTTTGGTTTTAAAATATTTTCTCTAACTATTGCATGAAATCTTGCATATGTCATTTACGTTCGTATTGATAGATGTAGAAATTATATTAAGATTTTGATTCTTTCGTAAAATAAATGGGTAAGCTTATTTTTTGACAATAAACTAACTTGTACGCTTATAACCTGGTTTAGCTATATATAGATGCGTTGTATATGAATATTGCATATGGTATTTGAGAGTTCCACCAGAGAGGGTCTTTTCCAATGAAATTTCGTAGGTATTTACCTTGAGTTTGTGACTTCCTTCCAAACTTCTGGTAATTTATGGGTGATATGGTGACATAGTGGATTTTTTTATTTTTAGTAGACATACTTCTGTGAACATTTGGCTGAAAAATTTGGTTCACAAACCATGACCAAACTTTCCAGTATTTCATGTAAAAAATAGAACTTTTCCACAAAATGTTGTACTACTGTTTTGGCCTTATAATTTTTTGAAGGCGTGGCTCTAGCGCTCAAGTAGAAAAAACATTTCCTGATACTTATTTTACGTTAGACGTAGACAATATGTTTTCGATTATATATTATAAAATATCAGTATTAACAAAATTAACTGCAAGGAGATATGCTATTGGTTACATTTTCCTGATGTACCTCTGGGATATTACGATGTCATAACCACTAGCGTCGCATGTTAGATTAAACGTTTTGACGAAGTCCGGATATTGCAACGGAGGTTTTGAAGTATGAATACTTTTTAACTTTTCGAAAGAACGTCGACGAAAATTGGACCTAACAGAACGTCTTGTTTAAAAAAAAAAGACGTGAAAGGTTTAGTTATTTGTCCGTAATTCGGTAATAGAAACGATAATAGTAACCGGATAAACCGAGAAGAAATTTAAATTGTTCATTGTAAGACGATAAAATTAGAAAAATCAAGAATGCGTTCAGACTCACGAGTATCTAGTTGTTTATACGTTATTATATGATGCATAGCGTTACCTCTTTTAGTATAATTTCTTGTTTTATGGTTTGGAGTTACAGATTAAACATTTCGATTATCGATTAACGATTTGATTGATTATCTGATGCCGTGATTAACCTCGATAATTTTTAAATACGATATTCATCAGTCGATTTTCAATTTCACAGTACGCGATTAAGGTTACAGGCCATTTAAAGCCGATTGTTAGTGGTGAAAACAGCCGCTTTACCTACTGATTGTGATTTCCCCCGATGCGTACCACGCTCTCTAGCCAAACGCATTAACTAGATTTGCTTTTTACAATAACTAGATCGCGTCACTGATTGACGAACCGATTTTTAATCACTAGATTGTGTATTCGACGTTTTGATCGCGTCCGCCATGTTCCAAAATTTTGCGACGACTACTGTTCCTTTCACCCAGATGGCGGAACTACAGAGTAGGAATGAGACGTAAAATAATCGTATGCTGTTGTGGCTTACCGTTATGTTTCCGAATAAGTATTAAATTAGTGTTTAATAAATTAATTAATCAAACGACTAGATCGGGGTTTTGACTGATTTTCTTTTAAAATAAAACAAAATTACAATTTTACACGAATACTAAATACACGAGATTCTGACGGATGCTCTGTAAAATTCGAACTAAACACGAGTATACTCATTTCTGAATATATTTTTGACTGTTCATATATAACAGTATATACTGTTATATAGTAGATATGGTAGACGAACAAATACCTAGACGAATTAATGACGCGAGGATGGAGTTACGCGCGTAAGTGAAAGTTGCAGACGACATAGATTTGTTTAAGCCAAAAAAATAGGCGAAAATAAGGGGGATACTTTGAATCGTAGTATCCATAGAGTTCTGTTTAATACCCCAAATTTAACAGTGGTGTTTTTAGAACTCATTTTAGGAGGGACGACTGATTTTTTTTGCTAAAAAGCAAATTAATGACAAAAAAAACCCAGCACAGGGGGGTCGCGGCACAGTGGTGACGTGGCATAGTTGGATCAATTATAATGATATCTGACAGTGATTAAAATCACTATAAAAAAAAAACGCTTCGATGCAAATCTTTAGATAGTGTTTAATTTTAAAAAATTGGTGGACTATTCCAAAAGCTACATTATCTGCTAGTTCATTATTAATATCCTAATTAAGATAAAGTATGTAGAATGAAAAAGGGATTATTAAAAAATATTATTTCTCATAAAAAAATAATGTTGATCCATACACTTTTCAATATGTCATAGCATTATAAAGTTAAAAATTTAAAAAATAAAATCGAGAATTTTCACACAATAATAGCATTCGGTAGCCATTTTCACCGTGAAGATAAAATAAAGTTCGAAATTTTTTTTTCGCATAATAAAGTAAATTACATTAGCTTTAATTTAATATATATATAAAAGTGTCAGACTTTCCGGAACACTTTCAAAATTTAAGTTGAAAAAGTCAATTTTTTGTGAAAAAGTTGTCATTTTGAATCCCCCCCTGTAGGCAGGTCAAAAGTCAGATTTATAAAAAAAATATACCAAATGATAGGTAAAGACATCATGCATCTACAAAAAAAAGAATTATATTGATCCATACATCTTTCGAGAAGTTATAGCATTATAAAGTTAAAAATATAAAAAAGAATTTTTTTACAAAAATCGTATTTTTTTTATTAAGTTTAATGTCTGTTTTCACCATGAAGATAAAATAAAGTCCGAAATTTTTTTTTACCATTATAAAGTATATTACATTAGCTTTAATTTAAGATATATATAAAAGTGTCAGACCTTCCGGAACACTTTCAAAAGTTACGTTGAAAAAGTTCTACTTTCTATATGCATTTTTATGTTTTGAATCCCCCCTGTATTTAGGGAAATGGTCCGATTTAAAAAAACAGTATGTCGAATGAAAGATCTATATAAATACTACTTCTCATAAAAAAATTGTAATGATTCATACATTTTTCAAAAAGTTATAGCATAATAAAGTTAAAAATGGAAAATACAAAATCGAAAATTTTCACACAAAAATAGCATTCGGTAGCCATTTTCACCATGAAGATAAGATAAAGTCCGAAATTTTTTTTTTTCATGATAAAGCATATTACATTAGCTTTAATTTAAGATATATATAAAAGTGTCAGACCTTCCGGAACATTTTCAAAATTTAAGTTAAAAAAATTAATTTTTTGTGAAAAAGTTGTCATTTTAAATCCCCCCTTGTGGGCAAGTTAAGGGTTTAATTTATGAAAAAAATATACCAAATGAAAGGTAATGATATTATGCATCTATATAAAAAAGATTTATATTGATATGTTCATTTTTGAAAATGTTATGGCACTTTAAAGTAAAAAAAATTGAAAAAATTTCGAAAATTAGCGATTTTTAAATTTGTAATTTGTTTGGAGGTTTCCCCCTTTTACGGGGAACGAGGGAAATTTTTTCAATTTTTAAGGGTAATGTCTTCGACTAGATACGATTTGTGATCTTTTGACGTATGATTGAAAGAAATCGGTTCGGTGAGAGCTGAGAAAAAGTGGTAACAGACACAAAAAAAACACATCTTAGTAAAACCAATACCTTCTCAGCTTCGCATCGAAGCTAAAAAACAAGGTCTTTTGAGCCATATTTTGCCGTTCCCCAAAAATATGCCCTGAAATTTTACGCTGTTATGATGTTGAATTGAAAAAAGTAAAATTTTTAATTTTATAAATCTGTAAGAAATTGATATTAAAACGTTATTCAGTAAAAGATATTATAGTTTACTATTAAAAATTTCTTATGTTTTGATATAAGGCAAGTGTACAAATTGTCGATACTGTATTTTATATTATAGAAGACGAAATAGTATATAGAGAGAGATTATTATGGTTGATAATAGTATAGTATTGTGATTGTGACTAAGAGATGACTGGTATCAAATTTACCCCTAATCTTATTGTAAAGCGTATTAAGTATTAAAGTTTGAATTACGACATTTCGATCAATTATTTTACCATAAAGTTTTCATTTTAATCATATGGCCAAAGTTGCTGTATCGTACTTGGCGTATATTCCTTTAATTTTATCGTGAATTAGACATAGAGAATGAAGTTTATTTTTTATAATATAAAGAATAAATTTCAAATATAAACAGAGCCGTGAAAGTCAAAATTGAGATTACTACAGTGGTAACGCTAACAACTTTTACCTTTCGTACATTAATTAATTGCGTTGAGTTGTCGGCCTGCTTCATTAAAAAATAAAACATTAAACGGTCGATCACTGAATATTATTTTTTTATTGAATGCGTGGTAATACAATCGAATTCATCATACTCCTTAATTCTTACACGGTCGTTGTTTTCTCTAAATTTTGTTAAAGTTGTACACTTTTTAAATGTGCCTAATGTATTATCCATGTTTGTTCGTTTTTACGTATTATTAAATTTTTTGTACCATTAATTGCTACTTTGATGTTTAATTATAGCCAATCCTTGTCGTAAAAATTAATTCATTTGAAAAGACTCGTCCAAGTATGTACGGTTTATTCATTTTTTTTTTTTTTTTGCTTTAAAATACTGTTGAAACGATTCTATTTTTTGCTTTATTTTTATATTTTATTTAAGACTGGTGATTATAAAGATTGACGTTAGAGCGACTATCGTTTTTTCATAGAAGAAGGTAAAACTCGATATTAAGTAAATTGCAGGCCTTGTTCCCTTATCGTCTAATTATTAACAAATTACCATTAATAGTGGATTCACTTTAAATTACGTTTAAAACGATTGAATCATAAATTGATTATGTATTTAAATGTTGTGAGAAATTAAATTTATCTTTTATTTTGTTTTAATTATGTGGTTAATATCTAACTATTAACTTTGATACATAACTGAGAAGCTATTGGTTTTACTCTGCCATATAAATTTGTTAAAAATTATAAGTAATATTTTAGTTTTTCCTACAGTTATTTATAATTTTTTAAAGTTACAACTTTCATATTGAGATATTTTTAGAAGGATGGCTAACTCGTATGATATTGATGAGATTAAAACAAACCTGAAGGCAACAATTACCTCTAACAAAGGAGGTGTTGATATTTCCATGGTTGAAAGTAAGTTTAATTTTATACTGAGATGGATCTCAATTTATATACCTTTAATTTTTCTCCAAATAATTATTATTTTTTAATTAATCAAATAATATTTTTAATATATCATTAAAAATAATTTATCTCTTTTTTTCAAATATTATTCTACTTAATATTAGTAAAATTCAACTTATAAATAATTGTGCACGCGTACAATATTTCAATCTATGCAATTTTCCATATTTATATTAGAGATCTAGTTCATTCTTATTTATTCATACCAATAATAATTATTTTTCAACTGCTCATTAGTTTCTATCTTTTCAGAGGATTATTTAAATATTGTTGGGGAACCTTTGCCTTACAATAAATTAGGTTTCAAAAATATTATTGATTTCATCAAATCTCTTGGAACATTTAATTTGGAAAAACGCGGTCCGAGTATTATAGTTCATTGCATGAGTAGTGACAAGACACAACATTTAGAAAAAATGATTCAACGCCAAAAAAGTGTAAAGAAGAAAGTATGTAAATGTGTAAATCAGTACTTTTAATTAGTAAATACAGATTTTTATTTATAGTCTAAACGTAAGAAGCAATCATCATATTATGGCTCAAACGCCATGAATAAAATCAACTATTACAAATCTAGTCAATCCGTGGTAACTGTTATAAATAATGTTCAGTAAACATATTTCTTTTGTATTAATTTATAAAAAAACTTTCAGCAAATGTTTCATTCCAAAAAATTACCATACAGTAGTAATACTCATAAAGCATCCTACAACAACTATTCCAAAATACCATCATATAATAACCATAGCAAAACATCATCATATAATAACTATGCTAAAGCGACTACTTATAATAATCGTGGCGCATCATCTTATAGCGTTAATACTAAGACTCAATCTTATAACAGTTTTGCTAAAACATCATCAAATAATTCTTACAATAAGAAACCTGTTACTAATTCAGCTTCTACTCAATATAACAACAAAAGTGCCAAAACTCCTATTACAAATTGTAAAACTGAAGTTTCCAAATCCATTGTAACAATCTCTCAGAGTTCATTTGACGTGAAACCCAATGTTGTAAGTCTCTATATGTATATAATTTCTTTTAAATTTTAAATAATTTTTTTTAACACTTATATACTATGTATGTATTTTTGTATTTTGTATATCAGGATATTTCTTAAAAGAGACATAATGTTAGATAGTTGTAAAAAAATTAATTTACTCAAAGTAGTAAAACAGTACTATAATAAGAATAGATCGCTTGTGAATAATATTATTTAAAAGCTCAAAAATATTTAATTCAAAAAGCTACAAAAAATGATTAAAAAATGGCATAATGGTATTTTAAGAACAATGTTATCATCATCAGCGCTAAACATATACAGTATGTGTTTAGCAATTATTTACATTGTTCTCAAAATATGTATATATGCCATTTTTTAGTAACTTTTGAGTTAAATATTTTTTGTGTTTTTCAGTTTTACATTAATATTTAAAATAAAAAAAGATAACCCTATTTTTTTCCCAATTTTTACTTCACTCTCTTAGTGTTTCTGTTATTTATATAGATATGGGTGTAGTTTAATGAGTAAATAAGAAGACCAAAGAGTTGAAATAAAAACCTTTAAAAAAATATATTGCCATGCACAACAAATAGTGCAGTAATTGGAAAAATTCAACTTAAAGATTATGAGGTATTTGAATTTAGGTTCTACTGTTTGTATTATAACTTCCATCAAAATTTTGAATTGAATCAGAATTAAATTACTTAAACATACTATATAACAAACATACATAACAAATTTAAACATATCAGAGTGTGTAACTAGAGAATAATTTTTATTTTTGATCTCCTAAAAAGTAAGAAAACGTGATTTACTGACTTATTCATTGCGCATATTGATATACAGGGTGATTGATTAAGGAAGATTTATGTTTCCACATCCATTTTGTGACTAGGGTTGTCATTCCCGTGATACTGTAGAATCTCTTGTGGTTTCTATTTACTCTTACTCTCTTGTAAGAGGTTCTATGGTTTTACTTTATAATATATATTCTTAATCAATGACCTTGGGTTTGTCTTAACTTCTACTCTTTCATTTGTTAAGGCTTTATAATTAATTAATTAATTGTATAATTGTTAAGGTTTTATAAAGTGTCCTACAATCTCCTTAATAACTTGTAGCTATGGTCACTGTTGATCACTATTAAAATATTAATATTTACCTCCTAGTTTAATTATTTGAAGGGTACAGAGGAATAATGGTTAATTTCCATACATTTTTGGGCAGAGTAAAAATAAAGTTAAAAATTTCCAATATTTTTAACAATAGACACTTAAATATAAGAAAAATATTTTCATTTTTGTTTTGTACGAGGCAGCTAGACTGTAGGACGGCTAGTTGTGCATCGCACTAGAATGCCGTTTTACCTTAAGCCTGTTTAAATTGAAGTGGTCACCTGTGGGATGACGGCTAACTGTACATCCAATAAGTAATGAAAGTAGACAATAATTAAATAACAAATAACCTCATATATTAGAAATTCTTCAGAAAGTATCTTGAGTTTAAGGGGTAAGGGGGGTACTTAAATACTAATGGCAGGCTAAGCGGCATAAAACAAAATAGTTAATCTCAATTAAAACAAACAATAAATAACATTATAAGTAATATAAACTCAGCTGAATAGATGAAGTTGTTGATAGTGATGAGTGGACTGTATGAGATCTTATGGTAATGGTGTCGAACATCTGAGTATGACGAGTCAGAGTGTAGATCCAGGCACATAATGACAGATTAGAACAAACGACAAAAATGCGAGTACAGCAATGAAGATATTTAGTGATGGTTAGGTCCCATCACTAATGGCGTGCAAGGGCACGAAAACTTTGAGCACAAGGGTGCAATAAACAAATAAAAAAATAATGGCGTACAATGGCCAACAATTTACCATTCAAGCGAAGGTACTTGCTACAGAGTAGAATAACATGTAATTATTGATTGACTGACTTTCGACAATGAACTGTACACGGATGACAATTGACCCGGAGGTCATCGATTTGCCGTGCTGGGTGGGCAAAGGGGTGAGTGAAGCAAGACGCTGGAGATCAGCTGTTACTTGATATAATATAATCAACGATGTTTGTAACAACTGGTCTACTAGATCTTTGCTAAAGGCATTCTGTACCAAACAATTTTTTATTAAATATATTTCATTACTTGGTATCCCTGAGACTGAGTTATCAAATCAAACCCTAAAATCAAAATCAATAAGATGGACTATTATCATTTTTACTCTATACCCTTCATTTAGCTTGTTTATAATTTGCCCTTTTATTTTGTATTTATTTTTTTTACTTCCACTTATAACTCTGTGTATATTTTTGTTTTTCTTTTGTAAATTGCCATTCGATTTTATTTTATATAGTTTACTGGATTTAGTACAAATTTAAAACAATTTGTTTTATAATTAAAATAAAATAATTGAAATATTTAATATTGAATTAAGAAATTCACATAATTTTATTCATCGTGATATATATACATATTTTAAGTTGGAAAAAATTATTTAAGTAGCCCTCAAAAGTTTTTTGAAAAAACAGGAATTAAAGTCAGTGTATATTTATAATATTGGGTATACTGGATTGCATTTTTTTTTCAACTAATAATTATTATTTTTAAATAGGCCATTGAAGCTGTGAAAAATGTGTCTGTCACTCCTACAAAAGTATGTTAACTTAATATTATAGTGTATATATTGGCTGTTAAAAAAGTAATAATATATGCATTTGTAGAAAAAAAATCTGTTTCATCTTTCAAATCTATATGCTTTTTCTTAAACTAATGCCCCTTAATTACTACTTCTCTTATTTTTCCTACCACTTCTTGAACACAGAAACCTAACTATCTTCCCATTTCTCATTGTAGTTTGCCTGCATAGCTCAGATGACCTTGTAACTAGTCGATTTTCAATTATACATTTTTGTCTCATTAGCAGTAAATGAATTTAAGGAACAGTTAAAAGTTGCATGATGCAAACATTTTTGTTTCTCTAAAACATTATTGTAACATTTTATCAATGATAGATAAAATCGCAAGCTAATAAATAAAGTAAATTTTTAAAAATTTTATTTTGTTTACTTCACTAATTGAC
This sequence comes from Daktulosphaira vitifoliae, assembly GCF_025091365.1. Lineage (NCBI taxonomy): Eukaryota > Metazoa > Arthropoda > Insecta > Hemiptera > Phylloxeridae > Daktulosphaira > Daktulosphaira vitifoliae. The sequence continues at coordinate 29,253,515 of NW_026099573.1, forward strand.
TTGAAACTTGTTACTTAGTTTCAATGTAATACTACTTTGTGGTATTTTGAATTAATACTCTTCTCTACGAGTTTTACTCTGAGGTCATTATTAATATTACTTTTTGAACAGCCTTCAAAGAACTTTTTTTTTATTTTCAAATGACCAAAATTTCTCTGAAGATTTTTATTTATTGGAAAATTTTTGATTTCTTACATAAACAGAATATTTCTAGTAATATTCTTCTCTTCTATTTGATGTTAGGGTTGTTTTAAAATCAGTCAAGTTTAGTTGAATTACACCAGTTTTTTCCTTATACACATACCGTAGAAGGGAAAAGTTAAATAGTTTCCTCCCATTTATCAATTAGCGTCCTATAATGTTGTTCTACGATATTTCAGAGAAATTTTTTTAACCGCATAAAATAAAAATAATTTAAACAAATTTTATTTTATTAAAAAAAAAATTTTTCTTTAATAAAACTAATTTTTAATATTTTGTAATTTTTAGGCATCATCTTTATCTAACAATTTTGTTTTGAAACCGCAGTCTGCACAAAGTAGATTAGAAAAATTTGTAAAAAAACAAATTAGTTCCTTGGAGAATAGTGAGGTATTTATTAATATATAATATTTAGAAATTAAGTTAAAAAAAGTTAACTAACAGTTCAAAGTTATATATTTATCGTTAATTAATTTGTCATTGATTTAATTTAATTATTATTTATTCTTTTTCATTCTAGTTCATAAAATATTTTATTATTTAACTAGGTATTATCACACATGCTTTTGAACTTAATCTATCAATAATATTTAAAATGTATTAAGTTTTATAAAGTGAAAATTTTGACCATCATATTGCTATTGCAAAAATAAAGTCAATTATTAACTTTTTTAACTAATCAGAAAGTTATTAGGAGAAGAAATAAAATTTATTCTCCAATTTAATTTTTATTCTATTAAAATAATTCTAATTTAAATCTATGTCTATCAGTTTTCTGAATGATTTAATTATGATTCAAACTAAATTTTTGATATTATGATCTTAGTACTTTAAGAACAGTAAAATCATCATTTAAATACAATAGATTCTTGATCTATGTTAATAATATTTATACTTTAATATTTCACTATTAAGCAGGCGTATATTTAATTTAGTTTGAAAGTTTTATTTAATTCGTCACCCTTTGCATAGTACTATTTTCAATATAAAAAACTAGTTGTTTGAATTCACGGTAAAAAGGTTATTCCCTCCAACAATCACCATAAATATGCTGTCTTTGCTGTAAAGTTCTAGTTTTCATCGTTTACAAAAAAATGTTGATTTCCTGAAATAAAATTCTAGATACGTGTTCAAAGAGAATGAATTTTTTCAAAATATGAGTTATAAAGATTTAGGAAAAACATTTGATTGAACGATTTTTAAGAATTTATTTTTTGAAGTTATTTTTGCATTCACAATATGTAACACGTCCATATTCAGTAAACGCAATAGTAGTAATTAACTAAAATGATATATACATAAAAATTGACATGTCTATGAACATATTAATAATGTTCGAGATAAATCCTAATTAGGGTAATACCAAATGCAATAATGATGTAACAAATTTTGAATTCAGTACAGTAAGTTGGTGTAGATAATAAGGAATTGCCTTATTATCTCTACCAACACCTACCTTATATCTAATGCAATGAAAAAAATATTTTTTGGTTTTTAAAAATGAGGCTCGTCCAAGTTCAATATACTATTTGTGTCAATTGTTATTTAGATATAAAGAAAAATCACTGTAAAAACTACTTTATTTTGTATGAATGCATATACAAGGTGATTCTTTTAATTCTGGCCACTCGATTTTTCTTTAAACGATAATTATGTTAAGAAAATTATTTTCGGTAATTTTTAGATTCATATATTTCTTGATTTATCGGTTATTAATTAATTTTTTAATTTATCCTTTATAGCTTATAAGGGTTTAACTTTATTTTTTAAGTGATTTTTTCATACATATTCAACTTTTATAATTCAAAAATGATCTAATTAAGGAAATGACTGATCGATAACAACTTTTTGAACCATTATTTCAGAAGTTATTACCATCTTAAAAACTTAATAAACTGGAGGTAAGATGCGAGTATGAAATTATTAAATAATACATTTTATTATTGGACGAAAAATGTCTGCACCTCTCCTCTCGTGCTAGGTATGAAAATGTAAATAACTTTCGAATGTTAATAGTTTTTTCAATTCTTTCTTTAGGGAAATTTTAATGAAAGTATTTTTTCATAAAAATGTTATAATTGTAATGTTAATCACTTTAAATTTTTATGAATACCCTAGAATCTATTACGCTAAATCCCACTATGGTTTTCGACTATACAGGTTTTTTTTCTTAAAAATTTTTAAAATAAAGTTTCCCATTTTTTTAATTTGATATTTTATAAAATCTTCCTCTTCCTCGCCTTAATCCCAACTACTTAGGGTCGGCCATATTTTATAAAATAGTTATTTTATTTTAGAAAAATAGTGATTTAGATGACCCAATTTTAAAAGATAATGATATATGCATTAATAATGGCTATTCGACTACGCCATTACTCAAGCTTTTGAACACTACAAAAAGTTTTGTTGATAAAATAGCAAAACTTGAACTAATGATGCAGGTAAATTAAATTTAAATTAAAAGATTTGTTTTAAATATTAAATTCTTTCATTGAGAAGTGTGATATTTAATAATAAATTTTGAATATCAAGACTAACAAAATTAATCTGATTTTCGATTTAGATAATTTGCAAATTATATTGCTTTGATTAGTAACTTCGCTTGTTTTACTAACTGTATTTTGAAAGTAATTATTAAGATACAACATTCTTGAAATAATTTAATTAATAGATAAATAAAAAATCTATTGTTTCTAATTAGAAAAATTTTACAATTTAAAAGTTTTTTTGCAAAATTGATAATGTTTTTCAATATTTTAATTGTGTTTTGCTTTGTTGCAAACTAGAAGAGAGATTTTTTATGAGCATATCCCAAAATTTGTTAATCTTATTTTTCTGACAAAAAAAAAATTTAATTAACTAACTAGAATTTAAAAAATTGAAATTTTTAGGAAAATAATATTGTTTTAGTCTTTCACTGCATGAAATTGTACTGACGCATCAGGCTTACAAAAATTGCTATAATTTTTATGTAAAATAAAAGCCCACTATTACAAATGTTGTAGATTACAAATTTTTAATTCATGCAACGAGAGTTGGGTTGGGTTATTATATGTAATTTAAATGTATTATCTCCGAGGTAGCAAAATCATTATAACATTTTTTTTTATAAATATTTTATTTATTTTAATCTACTTACCAGTTTTAGTTACTTCAGTTATCCATAATATTACATCTAGGTATATTTATCTTAAACAATGTTCACGTCTGTAAATGTAAGGTATTACAATAATCATACAATCTTATTTTATTTTTTCAATACAATTAATTGTTTAATTTACTAAAAAAAAAATATATATATATATATACATATTAAAATCTTGTGTATATTAACTTATTCCTAATGACAAAATTCATAGTTCATTCTGATTCAGAAAAATAACTATAATTATAAGGCTGTTTTTTAATTTTTTTGTTATGAAATGTTTTGGCTTTGCTGTATGTGTGTATGTTGTTTGAATTAGTTTTTTGCTTTGTATTTTTAGTAATTTCATGAATTATTAGTTCAACTTTTTAATTAAGATAATTTTGCATTTTTTTTAGTGCCATTGTAATACAACTGCACCATGCACTAAACTGAAATTTGATGATGAATCAAAAATGTCTAAACCTGTAATAATTGATAGAAGCAGGTTATTTAAAAAGCCTGTATGTATACTTTTATTTTATAAAATATTAATTTTATTTGTTAACTTATAAAATTTATATGTACAAGCTTGATTAATTAACTGTGCCTCGTAAAAAAATTAAAAAATATAAAACATATTAAAAATTTTTCTTTTCAAAAGTTAACAGTATTCTATGGTCTATAATTTAAAAAATAAAAATTGGTTCTCTCTCCTTTCTCTCCCTTTTAAAGAAGTATTAAATTAAGTTTTTTTAAAGGAAACATATGTTTAATAAACCTAAAAATAAGAAAATAATCAAACTAAGGAAATAAGCAGTCAATAATTTATTTTGAACTAGTGTTATAAAAGATATTAGCACATTTTTGCTAGTGCGAGAAAAGTAGTGTGTTTATATAAGCACAGAGATAAAAATAAACAGACACATTTAACTGCTCCCGCCTTAGTATAAAAGTGCTAATATCTTTAAAATGATAGTTTCAAAAGTTGTGATCTACCAGTTGTTTTCTTATTTTTATGTTAATTAAATATGAATGTTTTGATTTAAAAAACTTACGTTGACACTACTTTTAAAGGGAAAGAGAACAATTTTTTTTTGAAAATTATATTGGACAAGAGAAACTATTAACTTCAGAAAAAAAACAATTATAATATGTTTTAGATTTTTAAAGATTTTGCGTGAGGTATAGTTATTCAATCATCATGTATAAATTTGTTTAATTTATATATACAAATTCAAATTTTGTTGAAGGAATCTACTGAAAATAATGAATCAAAAGGAATTTGTAAGTCTGAAGATAAAAATGAATATTTCGATTCTATCATTGCTCAACAAACTCTTCAGAATAAAGAAAAGGGAACAATTAAAGCTGTTTATAGTTATTGCAGTATCTGGATAGTATTAGATGATGTCTGCTTTAAGGTAAGTTTTGTTTTATTTGAAATACCTTACTAAGTTTTGTATTAACTATTCCAGATCTGGATTTTTCTAATAATGTAAATCAAACTAGGTTTTGATGAATGTAGTTGTTGTTTTATTGTTTCTGATTTTTTAAAAAGTTATATCCGTATAACAAAAAGAATATGAGAAATAGTTTTATATTAAAATGGTTAAAGGCTATAGTTTTTCATCATACTTGTTAGACAAGTTTTGATGCTCCAGTGATTCAGCGAAGATTTTATTTTGGGAGGAAGAGTTCTAAAAAAAATTTCACTTCTCATATATTTCTGTCAAATTTAATCTCAAATCTGTAAAATAATTTTGAAAAATTTTATGAAGGGTATATATGAATATGTGCTTGAAATGCTAAACCGTAATTTGAAAAAGAAAATTGAAGATATGAAACAGTCTGTTATTTTCAAAATATTTATTTACAGGAAAAGTATCTAACAATGCAAAGGAATTTAAATATATTTATGTCAAATAATTATTCAAAAAAAGTAATAAATGATATAAAAGAAAATAGATACTATGCTTTTTATGATTCAATAGAATGGCATAGAATAATTGTTAAAAACTTTCTTATAAATGGCAAAGTAGAAGTATTTTTTATAGACACAGGAAAATCTAAATGTGTACTTAAGGATCAGATTTATCATTTAGATGCAGAATATTATAAAATCGAAGCTCAGGTAAGAATAAACTTATATATTAGAACAAACAATTAATTTATTGTTATTAAATTTAAACAAATTAAAAATGAAGTTATATCTTTGAATATATTTGAAGCAAATAGTTTGTTTTATACCATATTTAACTTATATAAAGACAATTACTATAAAATAATTTTTTTTACTTTTTAATATTTAGTTAAATAGATTTTTTTGTATATTTAATTATACAAACATCAACAAAAAATATCTATTTTGGTAAAACTATTTAGGTAATATTTTAGTTAAACTACTGTATTAATTTTTTTTATTACAACTAGGCTATTGAATTTTCATTAGGAAAATTTAAATCAATCAGTGAATTTCAAATTTTCAAAGATTTACTAGTTCAAACTCTGGTTGACAAAAAGTTCATTGTTTCTCCTAATAATGTTACATCAACCCCATCTACAATAAATATCTTTGATGCTGAAACTCTGGCTAACATATATGATGTTGTTATTAATAAATTTATAGAAATTTGTACGCCAAGGTTGAATTCATCAGTAAGTTTTCCAAAACATAATGGTAAAATTTACATATAAAACAATATATAATTATTTATAATATAACTAAATTATTATAAAGGTTATAATGTAATAATTATAAATTTATGAAATATATATATTTTTTATTAAATTAGATTTATGAGTTTTAATCTTATATACTGATGAATAATAAAATCAAAACGCTCGAGTTCTCTTATTTATCATTACTAATTGATATTCTTATTTAAAATGAATGATTTTATTTTATAGACTGAAGAAAATGTAATTGAAGCTAAAGTTATGTCAATTGTGGATGGTTATTGGTACATTCAACTTAAAGATAGTGTTTTGTTACCATTATTTGAAAAGTTATTTTCGGAAGATGAATTTTCATCACCATGTCTAAGAAATATAAGGGATGTAAACTATAAAAATGTTTATTTAACTAATTTGACTGACAAAATTAAAGGACGAGTGAAAGTGTTGCATTTAGTTGATGAAAGTCGAGTAAGAAAAAAGTGGAAATTTTGTTTAGATACTAAATATTATTGTTATATTTAGAACTTATAAAAAACAATTTTTATTTATTTTTCATAAAATTGTCAGATTTATCAAATAATTATTTTTTATTAAATTAGCATCAAATTTAACTTTCACAATGTTTAATTTTATTGTTATTTTTTTAGGTTAAAGTATTTTTTATTGATTATGGAAAAAGTAAAATTGTAAATAGTAAAGATTTAGTAGAAGTTAACAAAATTGAACCACTTATTGCAAGATTACCATATCAAGTATGTTTTATTTTTTTTAGATTTAAATTTTTGGATAAATGTATAAAAACTAATTTTTAGGCAATGAAAATAGTTTTACAATTGTTCTCGCCCAATTGTGTGACTGACAAAACAATAGAATTATTCTATCAGATAGTCGGTGAATCTGAATTACCGGTTGTTGGTTTGTTGAATGTTTCTTATCATGATAAGTATAAAGCTCCATGTGCTCAATTCTGCAGCAAGTTGTATCCCAATACAATTCTGAACATGGTTTTGTATAAACGGTGAGTAATAAATTATGATTATAACATTCAGTAGCGTTTTTGTAAAAACATCATAGACTATACGTTTCATGAGATGTTTGCAAATTTCATATCAACGATATCTACATCTTTTTTTTTTTATTAGATTTCTATATTTTAAAAGAGATGGTAGAGTTGGCAAAAATAATTGCATATTAATTATTCTGAATAGAGGGTAATTATTTATATATTTTTAAATGTACAAGAGTGTATAAAAGCATAATTTTATAGGGTATATTTTAATTATAGAATTGAAACTAATTATACTCTGTATACTTGTTATAATTCAAAATACCTCCAGTAACTTTATATTAAACTAACTAAATTATTTTACTAATAAAAATGTTAATGTATATATATATTTATATAAAGGGGTGTTTAAAAATTAAGGAACAATTTGATTGTTATAAACGATAAGAGCAATAGAAACCTGTTTCCTTAATTACTAAACTTACTACATATGGGATTTTTACACAAAAAACATATGCTACAATTTTAATAGAAATAACAGATCCATGTTTCATAACTTTTATTATTAAACTTAGAATCATGAAAGTAAAACTCCCATAAAGAAAATTGTATAAGAAATTCAAAAATAGTAACTTCAATGTCATTTTCTTAATGAATAGCTAACATAATTATTACATTAGTAACAAACAGTAATTTTTAAAAGTATTAAAAATACGTTATAACAGATTTTTTTAATTTTTACTTAATAATTTTCATTTTATTCAACGGAAAACACTTATTTGTTAAGAAAGAAATTTTAAAAATTAAATTTTTTATGCAGAGTACGATAATTGTACTAGATTTATTATGAAATGGTGGGTTAATTAATTATTAATTACAAATCTAACTTAATTTCTAGTATTAGATTTTATCGTACCAGTGATTTAATTTGGTCCATTGAATGAATTGCTTTAAGATACTCTTCTTCTTCATCAGTTTTTATAGGCCATTTTGGCTCGTCACTGCTCCACACAGCCATCTTTATTCCTCTCTGTCATTTGCCAATTCTTCCAGGTTATATCACAAGTATCTAAAAATTCTGGTTGGGTTCATCTATCGACTTTTTCTTTGTCCTACCAGTGGTCTTTTACCTTCTGGTTTTAGTTAAGCGCATCCTTTATTATTTTATTCGATCACCATACGTGTCCAAGCCAGCTCATTTTTGTTTCTATGAGAGTCTGTACTATGTTCTCTTCTCTCTGCAAGTCTTTAATTTCCTTAATGGATCTTATTTCATAATCACCTATTCGATCATTTTTTTTAGAACCAAAAATGCGCCGTAAGAATTTTCTTTCTAAGACTGCCAGTTTTCTTTTGACATGCGTATAGAATCATCAGTCATGCTAAAACCTTCTATAGTCGCGTTTTTTATTTTTTTGATAATAATTTGGATTATGATATTAATATAATATCAATATATTATCATTTAAGAAAAGTATATCTGTGTTTTTTCATTTGATTGACATAAATTGTGAGGCATAAATGCAGCGGACAATACGAGGAAAAGTTTAATCATATTATAACTTATTTATTGGTTTTTTGAAAGTTGATCCATCATTTTGGAGTGCAAGTATTTTTAAATATTTTTAATAAAATCTGATTCTGTTTTCTAAGATATTATTAACTTTCAGATTATATACTAACAGAGATAAGTTAATAGATAGAGCGATTATATACTTAAATATATATAATATTGAGGTAGTAAATTATTAATCAAAAGCTTAATGAAATAAAAAAATTTTAAACCTAATATACTCAACATTTTTTAAAATAAAAATCAACACACTTAAACTAAAAAAACATTTTTCCACTTTCTTAAGGTGTTATTTTTATATTTGAGAGTAAAGTTATTACACTACATTGTTATAAAGTTAAGAACTTTTATTTTGCTGTTTTAATAATTACAAATAATATAAAAAAATTGTGTAGACTTTATATAAAAACTATTGTTTTAAAAAAGAAGAAAATATTTTCAACATTTGTATGGGTAATCTAAGAATAATTATTTTATTTAATATTAAAGTTATAGTGATAAAATGGGCGCTGTTAAGTAATTTTTCTTGAATTTTTGTTTTTAAACAAATAATGATTAAAAAATTAAATAAAATTGTAAAAAATACTTGATTTTTATCTTGTTGCTCAATTATTGTAATAAAAAATTAAATAAAAATTGAAGAAAAGTTTTATTAATGCTGAGTTATTTTTGTACAATAAGATAATGTAAAATTAAACTTGGAATAATATATTTTATTCTTAATTTTATTATTTGATTGATGTTTCTATAGATGACAAGCTTTACTAAAGGGCCTATTTTAGCTGTATTTTAATTAAATTCAAATACTTAAATAAAACATTGTTTTTACATATCTATTTATTTTAACTAAATAAAATTGTAATAAATAGTGCATTGTATGTTTTGAATACTGATTTGATTTTATTATTTTCAGGCTTCAAGATTCCAAGAAATAAAAATTGAATTGAGTTATTACTTATTTTTGTTGTGAGATCATTAATTTTGTTATTATTCTTATTAATGAAATTTGTTTTATAATAATGTTTTCTAATTTTGGTGATTGATAATCAATTTTTTTTTAGATTTATGACTAATCATGATTATTAAATAAATAGTTTTATTTAATTGATTTTCAACAAATATATTGAGAAGTATTAATTATTCATAAATTTACATAGTCTTATAATATGTCCATGATATACTGATGTATAGTCAGTGTTTATAGTGTACAAATATTATTCGTAAAGTATTAAGAAGTTATTTAACTGGGTATTTCTGTTAACTTGTACAGTTTTAATTAATAAATGTGTTTAATTTTTAATATTATCATGAATGATTAGTTAATTAAAAGTTTTTGTTTTTTGTGTTAAATAAAATTTATCAACCTAATAACTGTCAAAATATTGAAACCATTATTATTTTTATCAAGTATATAAATGTTAAAAATGCACGTAAAAATCCATTTTAAATAATGATATTTTTAATGCAAATTTTATTAGTACAATGTATACTGGTCATTCTTATTCTAAAAATGGACGAATAAAATGTTAATTTCTTAAAAATGTATTTAACTAAGAATTGATCGTCTTTTTTTTGTTTATTTTGTATATTAATTACTACATTCAGGGAGTATTTAAGATATTTCCTGGTAACATATAGCATAATTTGGTCTAGATAACTAGATGAGTCGGCTTTCAAAAACTTTTTAAGAAAAATAAAAAATTTTGTTTTATATTTAAATATAGCAAAAAAGGAATTGGAAATACTTTATGTACTCATTTTTACCATTTTGTTTATGTTTTAATTGCCATCGCAATTTATTTATAGATAAAATAGTTGTTACTTAAAAAGTAGCCGTTCCTACTTATCCACTTAAATATTACACAATCTTGAGTACTTCATGCACACATGTGAAAATAATGATTTTTTATCGTTTATTATCAATTTGATAATTGTTCATTCGTGAACACTCGATTTTTTGCACCAGTTATCCATCTCATATCTTTAAGGCATATAATTTTAAAAATAGAACGTAGATGTAATAAATAAAACTTTCAGGGGACCTAAGTTGGGATAATTGAAATTTGAATATTTGATTTATGTAGGAGTGTAAATTACTACTGGTAAATTATTATGGTAGGGTTTGATCTAATTTTCACTAAAATATTTAAAAGATATTTTATAACCGGTTAATAAGGTTTCGATTCTTTAAAAAAACAAAATTGAAGTTTCGGCCAGGATATCGATTTTTTATTTTGTGTATTAGAACCAATTTTGAAAGGTTCCAATTATTTGGAACCTTTTACCTAGTTATTTATTTTAAAATACACATTTTATCGAAAAAAAACTAAAAAAATATACATATATATATATATTACAAATTATCTGAAGAGTATTTACCTCAAAACTATGCTATCTGAATCAAAATATGTTATGCGATGTAAATTAGTCATTTGAAAAAAAAAGTGAAAATTTTATTTAAACTTTTTTTTTTGAAACCGTATTTACAGAGTGATTTTTTATCATATATATATATATATATGTGTGTGTGTATGGTGTAGGTTTAATTTATTCTTTATAATAATTGGATTATCTAAAATAAGTCTCTTGTTTAAATCATAGTGAAGTTGTGCTTTGTTTATTCAGTGATGTTACAGAATTGTTCACTAAATCTGTTGATTGATTGTCTGTCACTTAACTGACGTGCGTAGGCGCTAGGTACACTGTGAAATACGTATAGCGCACCGAGTGCTTAAGAAATAATGTGCTCTATCTATATAACCGGAAATATCAAAGCCGAACGAGGAACATGACGCGAAACATATTATATTTTTCTCCCTTGTCTCGTGTACGTAACGTTTTGACACATTATCATAACACATCGTAGACAACCGCGTATGTATAGTTGTAAAAAATAGAGTCGGCTGCAGTACCGCGTCCGATAATCTGCGATAAAAATATTCTGTAAAGACGTTATTGTGCATAATGCGACTTAAAAAAGTAATGGCGTTATGTTATCCGTTTATATATTCAACATTTCATTAGAATATTATTTTGTAATTGGACTTTTAAAAAATAAATAACAACTTTTACTGAAGTGCACTTTTTAGTATTTTGCTTAGAAATTTTGTTAATATTGTCGTGAAATCTTGTTTGCTCTAATATTTACAGCGTAAATATATTTAAAACATATACTCCGCCCACGCTTCATATTCACTCAAGAATTCTAAAATAACTTTATAAGTACTTGTACTCAAAATTTTGTGTAAAAAAATATCTAAAAAAATGGCTATTTCAAAAATTAAAAAATAAAAATTTTATATATTTATTTCGTATTAGAGATTACTGCTGAGGTTCCAAAATGACCTTCAGTATCCTACAATAATTAAAATAATACACTTTTTGCAGCAGCAGAATGATACGAGGAGAAGGTAGTGTGTAGTATAAATAAAAGTATATCAATTACAAAATTATGTATATTTCAATGATTAATTGCATTTATTAACTTAGGATTAACATGCAGTTTATATCGCCCGATCTGCTTGGTATTCTTGTCCTACCGCCGAGTGTTGATCAATGCATACGTGGATTTTGCCTCACTGGATCCGACAGTATACGGTACTTCAGTCATGAATGTCCCCATCTCAATACATTCACCACTAAATTCTAGTTTTTTCTCACGCTGACACTCCAAATCCTCCAGGTTTTCCGCTTACACAAGCTTAGAAAAATACCAATAAAATTCGTCGGCTCACTGGCAATGAGTCAGCTGATCTCAGTAGAGAACGACTCGATTAACACTGCACACACGTACTGCAAAGGTGCCGAAACGACTGATCGGAGTGTGGTAGGTCAAAAGAAGGGGATGATAATCTACGTGGAATAGTTACCTGATTTTACGCAAAATGTTCAAACAGTCAGAAATGTATACTAAAATAATAAATTATTTTTGAAAAAATTGTCATCGCTTAGTTGGTATCTTCAAAACAATTTCCATAAAAAGTTGAAAAACATTACAATATTTTTTTTATTTAAGAATATCATCTCGCCCCGAGCATTAATCGCATTCCTCTATTCAACTAGTTTATACAATTTGGAATGATCTAAGAAAATTATGGGTCGAAAACAACTATTGGACCAGTAATTCAGAAATTATAATTTGATTTTAACATATAGACTAAGGGAGAGGTGTAAGTATGAACATATTATTAGACATTTCTCAGCCATATTTCTCCTTCAACCGCGTACAAAAATGTTAATAAATTTCTAAGTACTGGTGCAAAAGTTGTTATCGCACCGTTATTTTCTTTAATTAGACCATTTCTTATAAGCTAGTTAAATGTTTCCACATTTAAGACATTTCATAAATATTTCCGTTAAAAAAAGTTTACACCCCTATGAGTTATAAGTGATGATGGTAAAAATTAATTAGTACTCGATAAATTATAAAATATATGTAACTAAAAAAAAATAAGATTTGGTGGACGTGTCAATAAGACTGTCGATTTTAGTTGTTTTTATTTGAGTCGGCTTTTTTTAAAAGTGTTTTTTAATAAACGCCTTTTTTCAGTGTAATTTTTGCGTTTTAATAAATCAAACGAACTCGATGCAGTAAACAAACTAACATCTCAAAATTAATAACACAACGTGCAACGTTGTAAATAACAACGTGTAAATGTTATCACCTAATGTCTGGTTGAAAATTGTTAGATAATCGTCTTAAATGGACACCTGCCAAACTTAAGGATTTATGACTATTTATAAATAATCCGTACCTATTGATTTAAACTGTTTTATAAATTAGACGAGTTGTAGATTAAGGATGATATTATATTGTTATTAGTCGTTTTATCATAATTGGTATGTAAGTCAATCATGATTGGTATAGTTACCTAGAATTGACTGTACCTATCATAAAATGTATGTCCCAAAAATTACACGGAGCCCCAAATTTTCTTGGTAACTCGCCTAGCCTCTTTTGGCCCGCCTACGTTATTTTAACGAGTAATACATATTTTAATGTAAATTTTGGCAACTGTGGTAGTAGATATGAAAAAGATGCGAGAGATTATTTTTTATTTGGATGAGAATTTCACTTTAAAAAGTTTGAAACGTTTTAGTGGTATTTGAAAGAAATCGCAAATTTCAGAAAAATGTTATTGTCGCACAAAAATTTATTTTAAATTGTGTTTTCAAGAAATTACTGTGAACGTCATTAATCCCCGCGGATAGGAGATAAGAGAATACTTGCACGGCTCGTCTGTAGGTTGCGAGAGGCGACCAATGAGGTTGCGTCACCTGACATAACCTCGTAGCCGGTGTAAAATGTTGTCAAAAAGTATGAGGAGTCCTGAATATAATTCAGTGGGAACAACGAGGCCGGAAAAAAAATCATGAATTTCATAGTATCATCACATTATTTTGCTCCGATTAATACTCGTTATGGATAGAGGGAAGAACATTATGTAACTTATAAGCGCGGGAGTAATAGATCACAGATTGACCGTTTTTTGTGCAACAGAGAGAGCCTAAAGTGAGTTTGAGATTGTAAAGTCACCTTAGGCGAGAGTGTGACCATTACAGACTCGTGGTAATGGTGCTGTACACCATAGCTCCGTTACAACATTAGCTGGAAGAGAGTATACGAAACCAAAAAGAACGCAGAGGGAGAATTAAGGATTTGGCGGTGGAAATCGAAAGGCGAAAAAGAGTTTTTAAAGACTGTAAGAAGGAAAATGGCGTGCGATGTCGAGGAGGGAGACATAAATGACACGCGGAATAAATTTACCAGTAGAGTAAAGAATACTGCAGAGAATATTGTTGGCCAGAGTAGGAGTAAAATCACTTTTACTCTCCAAGAGAGTTTGAGTTACCGAGAAATGAGGAAACCTGGTGATGGAACGAGGATGTTCAGAATATCGTAGAGATTAAAAAAGAGCAGTTTAAAGTATGGCAGGAGAGTAAAAAGAGAGAAGATTGTACGGAGTAGAAACGCTTGTACAAAGAAACCGAGTGTGCGGTAAGTAAGGCGAATTTTAAGAGGTATGACGAGTTGTATGATAGGCTAGAAACAAAGAAAGGTGAGAAATATAGCAGAAATGAAAATGCTTAGATGGACGAGTGGAGAGACTAGAGAAGAAAGAATAAGGAACGAACTTATAAGAGGGAGTTTAGGCATAGCGTCAATCGCAGACGAGGTGAGAGAAAATAGATTAAGATAGTTTGGTCGTGTTACGAGGAGAGAGAAATCGGAAGATGCAAGAACAGTTATAGAAATTTATGTTGAAGTGAGAAAAGATAGAGGAAGACCAAAAAAGAAATGAAGGGATGTTATGGAACGCTAAGTGGAAGTTTAGAATAAGGACCTCGAGTAGTTGTAATAAAGACGAGGAAAGACTGTGAACTCCATTAGCGTATTAAAAGAGGGAGGTCATGAGATTAAACCTCTCCAATTTTTTTTTCGAAACTACTTTTATTTGATTTAAGATCTTTAAAATTTCTTGAAAAATGTTTTTAAAAATGATAGTTTTTTATAGTTATGAAAAAGTAGTGGTTGGGGGACCACGTTCACTCTTAAAAAATTAATTTAAACTTCTTTTGTGTACATTTTTAGTTTCGACACGAAGCTAAGAAAGTATTAAATTTACAATGTGTTTTTTTTTGTTTTGTTGCCACTTATTCTTAGTTCTCATCGGACCGATTTTAATAAACAATACGCCAAAAGATCACAAATCGTGTCTAATCGAAAGCATTATCCTGAAAAATTAAAATTCTCCTCGTTTCCCGCAAACGGGGAAAATCTCCCAAAAATACAATTTTTTTTTTTATTCAACTTAAAAAATTACTGCTATTGTTAATATCAGTTATAATTATTTTTCTTCCATTGATACATTATATATATTTCATAAATATATTTCATAAATATATGAACAAATATATAACCATAGACTAAAATAAAGGCCATAGACACCAATTTTTTACGCAGAATTAATCCTTTGATCCATTTTTTAATAAACGAAAATCGCTGAGCTCATAAAAACACGTCTAACCTTAGCGAATGCCAGTGACAAAGTAAAAAATGAATCTGGTTGAAAATTTTATCATAATTCAGGGTACATGTGTACCGACATTATGAAAAAAATTGTTGATAATCGGACTCACTACATTGGCGAAATTTAAAAATTTCCATTATTTTCCGAACACACTAGTTCTCGTTAGTTCTCGAAAACTAGTAATTAATTTTCAAGTATTATTTTTTGAGATATTAGCACTTGTAGATTTAAAAAGGACGAGAAATTCGATAGTGACGATAGAATTTCAATCTTTATATAATTTTCATCTCGCTTAGATTTATATTATTTTATTATTACCACGTAGTTAGTTTTAACTACTTGAAATTAACTAATACTTTAAAATATCATCCCTAAAATTACTTTTAAAAGATAAAAAATTATTAAAATACCGATAGTCGTTTTATGAAGAATAGATACTACACAAAATGATAAAGAGAGTAAATAGAGCTAAAGGAAAAGTATAATGTATATATCGATGACTTACTTCTTGTTAGTGGAAAAAAAAAAAATTTATTTTTGTCGTTTCAGGAGAGTAGTTTTAATTTTTTTTACTATTATCTCTTATATGTTATATGTTATATGCATTTTTTAATGCAATTCAGTTACTAAAATATTGAGTTCTTATTTTTCGCACTTTTACATTATACATTTTAGTAGAAATTCAGTACAATTATGTAATTAGCTCACTTTTCTCCTAAATGCACTTTATTTTTTGTACTCAACCATCGGTATAAAATAATTTTTAAAAACAAAAAAAAAATTGTAATAATAACGACAACGATATAAACAAAAACAAAACAACAACAACGATATAAACAAAAACAATAAAAACAAAACAACGATAGAAACAAAACTAATAATAAACAAAAATTACAAAAACAAATAGAAAACACATTAAGTCGGCAGTATAACTCCAAACTCGGACCTGAAACTGTCTCTCCGGAGATGAATTCTAAGACGAGTTAAATATACATAAAATATTACTGATAATATTTTTAAAAGCTTAAATGTAATTTTAACATAACTCTTTTTTTTATTATTCATTCATTTACTTTCATTATTATTCTATATAATATATAAAACGATATTTTTTCACTTAATTTTTTTCTACATTAAAAGATTTCAATCACTAAAACAGTCATTAATCTATTTTTATTTTTCACAATTTATGGATTTCGAAAATTATTTTGTCAATGTTATGTAAATAATTATTCAATAAGTTTTATTTGCATTTAATTAGCTAAATCTAGGCCGGTAAAGAACTGAAACATCGTCTTATCATTTTCTTCTCCAAGTATTTAGAATAGAAAATGAAAAAAAAGTGATTTTCTAGAATTATTACGGCATTTTAATATCTTGAATAGTTAGTTATGATATGTTGTATTGTGAGAATGTATTACAAATTAGATTATCATTTATTGAAAAATGGTTCGAATGAGACAGAAAAGTGTGGATGCAATTGTCCGAAAATTCGATAACTCTTACTCGGATTAAAATTATTTCTTTACTCGTTTTATTGATGAGATTATCGTTTTCTTTTAAATCCATTAGTTTTCTAGAAAAATGTTAAAATACATAATATTTCGTAAAATTGCTGAAATTGGCATATTTACGAATATTTCATCATATCTGACGAACCATATGTGATTAATCTAATGTTTCATAGGAAAATTGTTTAAAATTAAATTATACGAAATAAAAGTAATAAGTACAAATTTCATTAATAATATAGTTTATGAGGAAATAAAAAGTCATCAAAACATTGAAACGAAATTCAAATATTAATAATAAGCTTAAAAAATATCTAATACGTATAATAATATGATAAAAAATAGATCTATGATCTATACATTTTTTGATAGTTGTTGAAAACTAATATCACAAATTCAAATAGGTCAATTTTATTTTTATTTGTCTCTTTTTTTTTTGAAACTGATTTCAATGTTATTCCGTATGTTTTTTAAGACTGCATTGTTAGAACTATATATTTTAATGTAATTGCACAAGACTTAATATTTTCTTTTATATTTTTTAAAAATATATTAATAGAAGGATGCGCCTTACAACGTTGTTCATTAAAATGTGAATGAAACGATACACAATTATTTGTAGTATGCACTGCTATCTAATAACACTAATAGAATAGTAAAAAGTCCGATTAAATTAAAAGCAGATAATTATTATTGGGTTATTTTGGCAAATATTTTAACCGGTGGTTCTCAAGATTCTATTTATAGACAGGTATAAACTATCGGTTGGGTGGAAACGATGAACGTCCGTATTGATGGACCGGTAGCATTTATGATTTTTTTTTTTACAACTTAAGCTTATTACAGTTCAGTCCCAAAGTTTTTGAAACGTCTTTATTGTAATTGTTCTGTCTCTTAGATTGCCTCTTTTTGAGTTATGCGGTGTTGATATATGGCATAAGTTTTTTAGATTTTCATTTATTCGAGAAGGTGTTATATTTTTAGCAATTGTAGTTTTATACTATATTAAAAAACAAATTGTTGTTATTTTATTTTAAAAACACATTCTCCTGTATAACTTAAGAAAATAATCACTTAATAAATTCGGAAAGCTCCTGTGGCTAGTCGAATATTTTCGTTGTAGACTGAATTTAGAATATTTTGGTTGGGTGGAATAGTATTTGATAGATCCATTCTCAATCTAAGCCAGTATTGTTTTTCTATAAATTAAACTAATATTTTTATGCTTTCTGTATAAATTTTGCTATGGTCATTAAATTGGTGTGTTACTATTTTTGTCCGTTTATAGAAAAGTGCAATAGTTCTTAATTACATTTCAGGTTAAAAATAATACTTTGTGTAATATTTAAACGCTTTTGGCAAAAATAAAGAAGTTTCCTTGTATTAAATCGTGTTCTATATTATATGTACTCGCTACACGCCTTAGTTACATACATTATTTGTACACTTTAGTTACACATTTAACTCAGTTTATAATGTGAGACTAATGCGTCCGTATAAAAAAATTAACAACAATTAATGCTATTTGTGCAAAAATAAATCCTAATTAAAAATGTTAGATATACAACACTATGACACTAACGAACTGCACAACTTAGTGTATTAGCATTATCGAATGAAATAGACTTACTATTTCTAAACGCTATTGCTATAGACTATTTATTTTATTGTTAAAGCAACGCCTATATAGGCAATATTTCTTACTATACACCATAAGTATTCCTAAATATGTTAGATAGGTACACCGAATACTCCTACTCGAAAAATGATTTTTACATTGAAATGTTAGTGTTAGAATCTCTTTAATAACCTTATAACGCTTAAAATCCTCGAGTGTTGAAGACTAATAAATTGCACGATTTAGTTTTATTAGTATTTGTTTAGGTTAGATAAGGGTTTAAAAAAATCCTTCGACATTCGGTAATAGGGAATTTAGGAAAGCATTTTGACCAAATTGTAAATTGCCAAATCATTCGTATATTTTCAAATATACGAATTATGCAACTACTTTATAACTCTTTACAATTTCTCCGTAAATATTACATTACTAAATTATTAAATAATTTCATGCTAAGTTTAATTGGTATAATAAGTACTATACTTCTGTATTATATTTGTAAATCATAAAACTTGAATTCAGGATATAATTAAGAAAATAGGAATTAATAATAAAATAATCGTCACGTTTTTACTGAGTTGGGATTTTTTTTTTTTTTAGTTTAAAAACGCGCTGGTTAAAATTTACTCAATTTCCCTATAGCATAATATAGCTACAAAAATATATAACACAAATATATGTACTACAAAAAACCATCTTGCGTAAATCCTTGAAAAATTTTATTTTTAACGAAAGTGTAAAAATAATAAATAAATAATAATAACAGCTGAAAACTTCATTTACTAAAATATTTGCAATGAACTTTTTTTTCTTTCATTTACCAAAAAATACACATTTTAAATGCATACATATAATTCGGAATCGATTCATTTAGTTAATATTATTGTTTGATTCATTTTCTAGTATAAGTTGTACGGCAGCATTGGAGAAGTATTGATGTTTTAGCTTCGATGCGAAGCTGAGAAGGTATTAATTTTACCATGATGTGTTTATTTTTTTTTTTATTTTTTTTTTTATTTTTTTTTTTTTTTTTTGTGTCTGTCACTACTTTTTCTCAGCTCTCACTGGACCGATTTCTTTTAACAATACGTCAAAAGATCACAAATTGTATCTAGTTGAAGACATTACCCTTAAAAATTTAAAAATTTTCCCTCGTTCCCCGCAAATGGGGGAAATATCCAAAAAAATTACAAATTTAAAAATCGACAAATTTTGTCATTTTTTTCACTTTTTTTTCTTAAAACTTCCATAACTTTTTCAAAAATCAACAAATCAACATAATTTTTTTTTAAACTAAAACCTTAGATATTTTCCTTTCATTTGATATAATTTTTTTGAAAATTTAACACTTAACCTGCTCATGGGGGGGGATTTAAAATTGCAACTTTTTTACAAAAACTAACTTTTTCAACTTAATTTTTGAAAATGTTCCGGAAATACTGCGTCCTTTAAACATATATCAAATTAAAGCTTATTTTATGTACTATAAAATGAAAAAAAAAAATTTGTCCCGACACTTTATCTTCTGCATGTAAACGGTTGCCGTAGTTAAAAAAACACTATTTTTGTGTTAAAATTTTCGATTTTCAATTTTTAATTTTCAACTTAAAAATGCTATAACTTTTCGAAAAATGCATGTATCAGCACAATTTTTTTTTTTCTAAATACATTATAAGTACATCTTCCATTTGACATACTTTTTATTAAAATTAGACAATTTCCCCTTATATAGGGGGGGTTCAAACTTTGAAACATTGTATAAAAAATAGAACTTTTTCAACTGAACTTTTGAAAATGTTCCGGAAATACTGCGTCCTTTAAACATATATCAAATTAAAGCTTTTTTTATGTACTATAAAATGAAAAAAAAAAATTTGTCCCGACACCTTATCTTCTATGTGCAAATGGCTGTCGAAATTATAAAAAAAATGTAATATTTGCGATAAAAATCACCTTTTATAACGATGTTTTTTGTACTTAAAACTGCCATAACTTTTTCAAATATTAACTAATCAAAATAATATTTCTTTATATTGAAACCTTAGGTAATTTTCTTTCATTTGATATCATTTTTTTTTGAAAATCTAACACTTATTCTGCTCACAGGGGGGATTTAAAATAGCAACTTTTTTACAAAAACTAACTTTTTCAACTTAATTTTTGAAAATGTTCCGGAAATACTGCGTCCTTTAAACATATATCAAATTAAAGCTTATTTTATGTACTACTAAATGAAAAAAAAAAATTTGTCCCGACGACCTATCTTCTATGCGCAAAAGGCTACCGTATTTAAAAATATGCTATTTTTTATTAAAATTCTAGGTTTTGTATTTTATTTTATTTTAAAATATTTTATTAGGGGAATAAACTGACTTTCATGAATATTATATAATTTCATTGACATAGAATAAAGTTCATAAGACATATGATATTATACTTATTAACATTTTTTACTTTTTTAAAGTCGAAAAAGTAATTTTTAAATTTGAGTTAGCTTAAATAGCCAATTTTATCATGCAACAAAAATCAACGAATAGTTGCCGAATGGGTAACACCTTGATCTTTAACGCCTAGGGTACGAGGTTCAAATCCGTTTGTGGCTTCTAAAATTTTGCATTTTTTTTTTGAGTTAGAATAGAATTTTCAAATCATTTGATATTTATCTCATTTAGATTCAATAATTTCAATAAATATAAAGGATCTTATCACTATAGTCTCCCCTCGTGAGAAGAAATTGATATTCATGTTAATATTATTTTACTATGTGGTTCTTTTTCTGGCTACGATTTATTTTGCCAACCCTCACTAGACCTACTTTTTTCAACGATACGTCAAATGATTCATTTAAGTTTATGATATTTAAGTTAATGATTAGTTTAAGTTATTACTCTTAAAAATCAAAAAAATATTCCTTATTCAAATAAAAAGTAGCTTAACTAGATTTGTCCATACAAACAATTAAAATCATTAATTTTTAATATTCTTAAATTATTTATTGTCGAATTAAATTTGATATGATAAAAGTATTCAACTACAAAAGTAAATAATTTTACTTTATAATTTATTAATTTTTTAACTCTATTTCTGTGTGCTACTACCAGTCTATAATATGCCAAATTTTTTAGTAATATTTTGCTATATAAATCATAAATTTAAAAAAAAAATGATTTTTAGTTTCACCTGAAGTTAACGATGGAGTTTTACAATTATAATTATATTTTTGATAATATGCTCAATTGAGTAAATCTTTTTAACTACTTTGGTTTGATTGGTTCATTTAATTAAAGTAAATTATTAAAATTAATTAAGTTCTGAATATTTCAATTGCAGAATTTTTTTAAACACCAAAAGTTATTAGGATATGATTACTATTCTTTCTATTTCAGTTATCTATTACGATAAAAATGTAAAAAAATCGAATTTTTCTGACAAATGTACTGTAATTAGTAATTATAAAATTTCCAGATTGCATATTAATCTTAAAAATTTCATTTTTTTCAATTTAATAATGTCAATTTCAAACTTGCAAGTTGAACTATAAGTTATGGTAACAAATTCATTTTTTAGCTTCGATGCGAAGCTGAGAAGGTATTTTTCATTAAAACTTTCACTTTAAAAGACAATAAAAAATAGGTTCAAAATGATTACCTTTAACATATTAAAAATCAAAATCAGTATTAATTTAATACAATTTTTTTTGTTCTTAATTATTTTTTTTTATATGTAAATACTTATTTTTTAATAATAAGTAATAATATTAAAACTTAGAAGTAATAGAAAAAGTTTAATTGCACATTTGAAAACATCACGAAAAGTTTATTTAGAAAAGTATATTTTTTTTCTGATGAAAGTTCCTTTTGTTTAGTGTATTTATTCATAAGTAACAAAATTTTTTTATTAAAAAGTATTGCATAAATTCCTTTAAATTTGTATACGCATTAAAAGTATATGAATATACAACTCCTTTTTATTTTTATAATATCTCCGTAAAAATTACAATATTATATTATTGAATACCACTTTCATACTCAATTTAATTACTGTAATTATTATGTATTCATATATTATAGTTATAAATCGGGGTAAAATTAAGGGAATAAGTGTTATTGTTGTTTTTGAAATAATCTACCAATTTCATTTTTTTCTATTTAATAATATTTATTTCAAACTTGCAAGTTGAGTTAAAAGTTATGGTAATAAATTCATTTTTTTTTTATTAAAACTTTCACTTTAAAGAACAAAAAGAAGTAGGTTCAAAATGATTACTTTTAACATATTAAAAATCAATAATAATTTGAAAATAATTAATTATAAAAATTATATAATATATAATTAAAATAATTACTAATCTGGATATAATTAAGGAAATAGGAGTTGATGTTGGGTTGGGTTGGTTACATTTTTAACTTTATAATGCTATAACTCATTGAAAAGTGTACGAATCAACACAATTTTTTTATGAGAAATAATATTTTTTAATAATCCCTTTTTCATTCGACATACTTTATCTTAATCAGGGTATTAATAAGAAACTAGCAGATAATGTAGCTTTTGTAATTATCCACCAATTTCTTAGAATTAAACACTATCTACTGATTTGCATCGAAGCGTTTCTTATGATAGTGATTTTAATCACTGTCAGATTAAATCTATACTGGACCCAACTATGCAACATCCCCACTATGCCGCGACCCCACTGTGCTGGGTTTTTTTTTTAATTATTTTTTCATTGATTATTAAACGTATGAATCAGATTTTACCTATAATGTATGTAAAACATTGTCGTTTGTATTTGTGTGATTGATGTGGTGTATTCTGGAAATCAAATCGATAAGCAGTGTGTATTATGCATTGTAAAAAACGATTCCAAGCATTTAGTATTATTATTTGTGATCATGTTTGTTATCGATTACCAATACATTTTTCTAAAAAATAATCCCACGATATAGTTTTCAAACTATACTCGAATCGAATTACTTCCAATTTCTTTGTTTTAATCACTCGTGAATAGTATTAATGGAGTTTTTATTTTTCTCACTATAAAGTGAACTTAAATGCCACTTTTGGCCATTTGATCGATGCCCCTTCAGTCGTGAGGCTTCGCGCAGAAGCCGTTTCCGCCGGTCTTAACCTTTTCCGAGTATTGGATTTCAACTCGTGATAAAGGCGAGCGGGTTCTCGACTCACGAATCTATGACAAGTAAGACGGTCGCACGCGTTTTCAATTACTTTCGGATTACTTTCGGTTCGTAGTGTTCTATTAAAAACAACGACGACTCACTTCCTCTTATATAATCGCAACAATAAGTAAATGTATAAAATGCGCGTTAATAATTTCACCTTAAAAAGAAAAATGTGGCTATTAATCGGAGAAATTAGCGGTTCTTCTACTCTTCTAGGATTGAATGTAAAAGTCTACTTTAATGTAAACGGCGGCGGTAAATCGGACTGATGAAAATGTCCAACTCTTCTGTTTGTTTACGTACTTGAATTTAACCGTTGGACGATTCGATAATTATCTAGGAACGCATGCAGCTACTCGATCCTCAGCATAGTTTGGTCGTTATCGTATTTAATTATGCAAAATCTAGTTCAATGTTTAATTACAATTGGTTATTAATCGTTAAATGATAATTGCGATTACACGTTTTTATCGTACTTAAAAACGATTTGATGTTCATAACGACGTGTTGTGAAATAGTTTCCAACATAGTTCTATTTACATTTACATTTAGTTGGTACCGCTGGATACGCTCATCGCTACATCGGCACCACAATTACTCGATGAATATCCGACGAACCGCTGTGATCTTTTGCAAGTAAATAATGCGTTCGAGTGGAGGCGTGTACCGATACCGCGATTGGCCAGTAGCGCCGCACCGCCCTAGTGCGCATCGTGACCGTGTCGATACCTGTGCGTTGCACGACGGTAACGATTAATCGCGTTGTTCACGTTATTAGTGTAATGACGAGTTATTAATCTCGACGGTCGCGCAGAAACAACAACAAAAAAAAAAGGCCGATACGATTATACCAAGACGGCACATTTGTCGGTTGCTCGGACAACGGCAAAAAAATCCATACTGCGTGTGTGACAACGGTAGCGCAGGCACCACAATAGTTCTTCGGCAGACTCTCCGCCACCGCATTCACCTGCGTCAAACACGCCCATTAGCGTCATCTGCCCTACCGGGCAAACGCATGGAACCCAACGAATGATTTCCGTGCTCGGTACCATAGCAAGGACGGATACCCACAGCGCGAGTATCGTGCCCACACTGCTTGTGCGTTCCTACTCTATGTCATATGTGTACACTGTTTGGCGAAAGAGGTTTCGCTCATCTGCTGGTCCGACGCACTGTCAAATGGTGATGGTGGGGAGGAAGGTGGAAGTCGCTTAAACCCGACACCGTCGTCGACGCGTTCCCCGTCGACCCTCACCGCCGCCAACGCGACCGGTATCGTGTTTCGCGCGCTCCGTGGACGCCGCCGGTCGTCCTGCGCCGCTGCTCTTCGGTAGTAACGTTCAGTCGGCCGTCGTCCCGTAATCGCGTCCGTGTCTCGTATTCAACCGGTCGATACCATAAATTCTATGACAGTAGTTGGGTTGTTTGCTTTTTTCACCGTCTTCACGTTGGTCGGTAGAAGATAACGCCAAGCTGATTTCAAAGTTTTCCAAAAGGCATAATATCGTTCACGATGCCAATAGAAACCAAACGATGATTTCAGTAGTAACAAAATTTGAATGACAAATGGAGTTAAAAAGTGAGTCTCTGGGCTTTAATTGATATATATTTCGATTTCATAATAAAATTCACTCATAACAACACTTGGACATTTACGGTAAAGTACTTCTGCCGGCAGGTTTCTTACTCTTTATAAGAAAACTGCCTTCTGTTATAAGAGTTACGTGTTCATAAACTATGCTTATTGTTTATGCGTTCGACAGATTGTATAAAATACTAATAATAAAAAAAAAAAAAGAGAAACAATAGCGCTTATTTTATTTACATAATTTAGCGCATAGGTCGATTATTATGTAAGAAAACTTTTCTGAATTATTTTACACGATATAACAAGTATCATCAGTGTAAAAGTTGTTTTTTTTTTTGGGGGGAAATTTTGAAAATTTTTACATATGTCATAATGGTCAGTGTTGTTTAATGATAACCTTTAAGGAAAGAAAACGCTGTTTTGCGTTCACGTAGACAGTTTTTTTCTATTGAACGTTATTTTCTTCGCGCCAGTCTATTTTACGCTATTATTTTTCTAAGCTACGATTTCAGCAAGTTTTTTTAATTTTGAGGCACTACTTAATGCGTTTTTATTTTGTCATAATAAATAATTGGATTAACAACTATTAACAATCAGTTGAAACGACAGTATACTTTGATAGTTGAATGAGCTCGAATTAAACGGTTAAGTCGAAGGTAAATATTTCGAAGTCTATCATCAATTTGAATAGCGTATGCAAAAACATATACGATATGTTCGATTATAAAACAAATCTCAACAATACTATAGAAATAATAGCAACTCACAAAGAAAAACATGTTGTAATAATAACTATAGTTCGCTTGTGAAGAAACCACACTTCTGTAAAAGTATTAGGGTCTCTCGTCGTGACAAATTTCAAAGTTTTTTTTATCAACCCGTTCAATTTAATGTCGAACAATTAATAAAGTCGATTATTATGCTAATCGATAAAATTGTTAATGGACACAACATACCTACCCTTCAAAAAGAGTAGCAATAGTAAGTAAGTAAAGTAGTAGTAATTTCAAACGAATAAATTCAATTTGCATTATTAGCTTAGAAATGTTGCTTTTAAAATATCATTATGGTCATAAGTATATGTTTAATAAAATCAACATTGTTCTATAAATAATGTATTAATATAATTACGCCCGTAAAAACGTTTTCGTTAAATCGATAATCGAATTATTCAACGGACTGTTTATCGATATTTGTATTGAATTGAATAAGATTTTTGATTTAGTGTAGAGTACTGAAAATCCCACGCTAAAGCAGAGAAAAATACTGCGGGGTAGACTCGGTCGATTTTGCTAGATTAGTAAATTTGTGTTTTTTTAACAGTCTCGGTTTTTATTGTGTCGGACACGCATATTTTTTGCCATATCGTAATTTTCCCATGTATATTATTATTATTTGGTTTTTTTTACCGTTTGTTTTTTACTCTAAGCGCGTTCTATCAATAGTGAACACAACAGTAAGGCCGCTCACGTATTTCTTTGGAATTACTTAAAAAAAAAAATAAACAATATGCGGTTTCTCGCATTGACATATATTTGTTTCCGAGGATCGACGTTAAATAAACCGGATATTTACTGTGATTAAAAATTGCACGTAATTAGCGCGATTAAACACTTGTTTACTACCCGGAAGGATTAGTTTTGTGCGATTATCATATTGTCGAGATGATGGCAGTTTTTTTATCTCTGCTCATTACAACCGGATATTTAATAAAATACTTAGCTTTTACGAGGATCGAAAGATTACTAGTGAAGTCAATCGATTAATCGGTAGAGTTGCTGTATGTAAGGTGCGTAAATCATTGGTGTTTTTTAATTATACAAGTAAATGAAATATATGAAGTATAAATGAAATCATCTATTTATCGACAAGTTTTTAAATATTTATTTCGGGTTAATCGAATACATTTTATTCATTATGATGTATTGTCTTTAAAAAATAAATGCAAAAACACAATAATTAACGACGTGATACAATTATTTGGCCCGTCTGTTATTAATTATTTGTCATATCTGTTTAAAAACCAGTGAAAATCTGGTACGGGCCCTGTGTACATTAAAATAAAAAAAAAAAAAAAGGTTCTTGTATACGAATTGATTTCGTCTTTTTTCTCCTGCCAACGAGCAGTTTTTTATAATGTACGTACTTTTCTCTGAATGCGCATAACTACCGCCGCCGTATAGGTCGCACAGTAAACACATATACCCACACTCGGTCGTCGGGGCGATCACCGAGTGCTGCTGGCGAAACCCGATACTTTGGAACGTCCGCCCGCCGAGGGATGCGAAGCCCTTCGCATTGTCAGTGAGTGTTATTCTCTCTATTTTATTATGTCGTTTCGAGGGTATTCTTCTTTATTCGCCGTCGACAACAATATTATTATTATTATTATTATTATTACTGCCGTGTGGACTATAGCTACCGTATTTTTTCATACCATACGTACGCGCATTATAATGATGCGATAATTCTGCGAATGGTGTACAATGCGAGGAGAAATATAAAGAGATAACGACGGGGGTTTGATGGATGTCGTTGGTGGTGGTGCGCAGGTTCAACAACACACGCGAACCCAGCGGCAGTTGCAATTCAGGTATTGCCGTGTGCCCAGATTATCGTTGTTATTATCAATATTGATATTATTATTTTAGCTAATACGTTTTTTAAACGTCGAATCATTCGATTTGTCGTCACGAGCCGGTTTCCTTCGATAGGTTTGAAAATCAACTAGGACTCGTCCGTCACTCAACACATTTTTTTTAGTGTGGAACTTGTGTCTTATTTTCCTTCGTACTCCCAAGACAACCGAAATTCATCCGCAACATTTTTCATTGTGATATTTCGTGTGCGGGTCGATCGAATCGAAAGTTTCGCGTACAAAGGCTTAATCAGAAGAAATGTTGATGTACTGCCGTGTCCAGTGTGTCGTGCGAAACAGATAGATGACGTTATAGTGTGTTTGACGGCGATCCGGTTTCGAAGAAATTTTTGTGGGTTTTTACTGTTTTCTAGTGAGTTTTTCGTTTGTTTTACTACACATCTTGGCGTATATATAACACGTGTCGGTGAACCGCTGTCTATGCGTTCAAATGCCGGTCTCGAGAGATCGTAACGTCTAATCTAATGGTGATTTATCGACCGGCGAGGACGCCGTGGACAAACCGGTGTGCATCACGTGTTTCGGTGACGGGCGTTTTGAGACGCGGTGTTGTGTAGACCAGCGGGCGGCCAGCGCGTATACTCGTGCGACGAGTTCTTTTTTTTTACCCTTAAAAACAACACGCGACGTCCAAAAGGTCGGCGGCGTGCGATCGATAAAATTCATTTCGACTCGTTTATATTATGGTTATTTATTCCGCGTTGAAACGCGGCGTGGTTACACGGGAGAAAATAAAAAACCCGTTTCGGTCTGCGCGGCCGGTCATCCGAATATAATCTCGAAACCTCTGAAGCGAATACGCGACCGTACGGGATTCGTGTATTGTGTGGACCGCTCCTATGTCGTGTTCGGTCTGGTGAGCGGTGATGACCACCGCGTTGGCCGTTGTCTTCGTCGTCCCGCTATTGTTGTTGTTGTTCTCCTTGTGCGGGTAACGCGATACCGCGCAACGGCCGCCGGCATTACGGTCCACTGCCGCCGTCGTCGATGCCGCGAAGACGACGAGATGCGCCGTCATGCAAAAGTAACGTGCGTACCTTCCATGCGACTTGCACGTGAAATCCAATACCACCTCCTCCAAACACACACCGACGGGGGTGGAGGAGTATTGCAGTCGGTTTTCAAATATCGTGGAGGTAATCGTTTGCCCGGATTACGTAACGTTGGCCGTCGAAATTGATTACGATTTCGTATCACACGATCCGGTTCGAAACGACTGGTATTATCGAGTAGCGCACGATTTATAAAAAAAGTGCCATTTTTTTTTAGGATTACGCGTTCGACAAAAATCAAAAATAATAATACGGATCGCACGACTGAATCGGATTTGTATTTTTCGTAATTGTTTGCCAGCGGTTATTACGCAGCGGAATAGTATTCGAAACCGTGAAAAAAAATGTTGCCGCGTTAAATTGGGGCGGTGGCGACGGATGATTTTATAGAGCCGAACAGCTTTCGTCACAACAATACACACACGACGAACGCGAGGGATAAAAAAATCGAAAGGCGCTGTACGATATCGTCTTGGGGCTTGGAGCGTATTCGTTTTGCCCGGCGAAGTAGTCTCGTGGAACGTCGTGTACACGACAGAGTCGATGTGACAACGGAGTTCGCACAACTTTTAGCCGTATGGTATTGACGTATCGCGTTACAAGCGCGTATACGGTTTTATATATGAAAAGTACGCCAACGAAGGGTTAGTGGAGTAAAAGGGAAAGAGCAGAGTGACAGCAGTTCACTGAACGCGCGCGCGTGTCGCAGCAGATCTAATAACGTCATTGCAAAACAACGTTTTCGCTGGATATTTTCAATAAGCGACCAAAGTCGTCGTCCGAAACTCGATGGACACATTTTCTCATTTCAAGTTCATCGTCAATCTGTTTTCTTTTCTCCGGTCACAGAGACTTTTAATTAGAAACGTCACTCTCGTCGTATTATTATTTTTTATTTTTTTGCACGTATAAATTAACATGATGCGAATTGTGGTGTTTGATGAAGCGTCAGTCGACCGATGACTTGTTGCGCTAATAAATAAAAGCGGGCGCAATAAGTTTAAACGTCAAATCGCAGTCGGTAAGGTCTGAGTCGAGAGTAGCCATTGAATTCATACGAGGTGTTGAAAGGACGTCATCCGACCGGTACGATTTATTGTAGTGCTTGAAATTTGAATACTCGTTCGTATATTACGTTCACCCTTTACAACATAATCGCATAATTATATCAGTGTGGTGTTTGTTGTAAAAAGAGGGCGGCACGAATGAAACCGACAAACGATTTTGTTAATTAAATAGTCGACGACGAGGACTCTAGGGAACAATAGAAACGTTGTATTTCGTTGTTAGCATATTGTTATAGTTCTATTGCAAAAAACCCCAGCGAGAGTGTAATTATTTTTAATACTTGACGAGTATAAATACATTAATTATCGTTATCATTATGGATGTTTTTAGCCATAATAATAACAATTTTTTTTTTTTTTTTTACATAAACGGTTGATGCGAATTAGCGTGTGAACCGCTAAGGGAAAATTTGTGCATATAACCATTTTGTGGTACGAATAAAATGTCAGTTACTATTTCGCATTTTTCGATCGTATAATTTGTTGGAAATGTGTGATTTGTAAGTGTTGGGGTAGAAATGACTAAAAAATACAATTATTAAACCCGAAATATAATGTAAAAGGGTTATCGCTTCTGACTGACAAATACGTGAACTAACGGGAGTCGTTTAGATATAAATTAAAGGGATTGATCTAGAAGTCCGGGTAAACCGCATTGTTAAAATAAATAAACGGGCCGTGTAACGGCAGTGGCCGAACGGCGAAAGGGTTAGAAAGTGTTGTGAGAAATGCGGAAATGTAAAAAGATTTATCGGTGGCATTTTTTTTTTAAGAAAACTGACGAATTCGAAAGGGGTAATTGTAATGTATTGTTTGTTTGTCGACCGGTTTGGAGATTCGATTCACACGCCACCGCTACTCTAGTTGATAAGCACTCGGGAGAGGGTTAACGCGGTACCTGTTGGGAAAAACGCGGAAACGAATTTTTGTAAAGAAACGTAACAAAGGGTTGGACGACAATTTAGAAAAGGGAAGTTTTTTCTTATTTAACATTGCGCCGAGGTAATAATTTTTGCAAACGCCAATAGGGACATTATTTTTCCATTGTTGTACGCTAATAAAAATACAAGCCATATAATGACTGTTACCCACTACGATGGAAGCGACTTAAAACGAAAAACGTCTAATTCGAATTTGTTCGAAGAATAAAACTGATTTCCCGAATTTTCGGGAGAAAACGTTTAAAATAATACTTGGATTCAACTCTAGAAAGTAAAAAAAAAAAACACGTGTTTTTAAGTGGTAAAGCTAAATCGTATTAAAAATAATTTCGAGAGCGGTATAATCTAAAAACGAATACCTCGTAGTCTATAAATCGGTTATTGTCTTGTATTTTGGGTGATAATTTTCGCATTGAAAGGATTTTTACCGTCGTTGATTTTTTTACAATATATCGATGAATGTGTTCACTATGAAAATTGTCGATACTCGTAGACAGCCACAGTCTACAAGCCGTTGCGTTTTCGAGTAAGGGGCTCGCAACAAGTACCTCTTGATGTTTATACGTGTTTGCTCACTTCTAAATGGAATTATTTGCACACGGACGACCTCGATAATGGAGTATTCATTATTTTGAGTGTACTCTATTCTGTGTGTCAACGTGCCGCGACAAAGAACGAGGGTAGCACGAGTAGGCACAACAATGACAACCCTGGCGAGTCTAGTGTCTGCTACGGGTACATTATGTATACCTGTGCATCCGAAAAGCGTGTATTTACAAATAATGATGAAATGTGTACACGGTTCGCCGGACGCTCAGAAAGAGCCGGTTCGGTCAATCCGTTTTTTCCTTTGTATTTTCCTTGGTTTTTTATACCGTATTGATATAGTCCTAATAAACGAGGGTCGAGGTATGCCGTCCAAAGTAAAAACTATCGAACAAATCGATGAATAGACGTATCAGACGATAATCGCGCATTCGACGGACAAGGTTCGACTTAGTTAACGCTCGTTGGACTTTATAGGGGAGGTGATGCTTCCGTCGAGTCGCGACCCTTCGTTAAACGACCGAACTCGACCCGACTACGACTAAATAACCTAAACCTAACTACAACTAAGTACCTAAACTACAACGAGCATATGGACCCTGGCACGGAGGACGAAGCGCTCTGTGAAAAAAAATCAAAGGTATATCGCATGACGCCGTTAAGATAGACTTATGCGCATCGAGACTGTCGGTATACGACTATCGTTTTTTAAAAAATGTCGTATACACGTACGCGTAAGAGCTGATAAAATGTGTACCGTTTCGCCGTCTTCAGTTATTATCCTTAATTTTTAGTTCGGAGAAAACCCACTTGTTTCACTGCACTATCAATCAAAAATCAAGTCTACTTTATTAACAAATAAAAAGCTTGTTATAACTTCTTTATCGTGACCATTTCAAATCTGTAGTAAATCTTTTTCAGTTTTCCAGTGTTTATAGGTTGGATTTATTTAGAGATATTTTTCAACTACTAAATTATTTTTTTTAGTGATGAGCGATGTCTATATTTATGATTTATGAACATTTTTTGACTAATAAAGTAATTGTACTTGTTTTTCCTGGCCTTTAAAGTCGATTTAAATAAATATTTATTAAAAAAATTCAATTATTAACCATACCTTTTTGTTGGTTAAATCGCAAGTTTTATCGAGAGTAAGATAATGTAAAATGCTTTATAATTTTTAATGTTCGTTGTTTTAAACAAAATTTGTCTATTTTAAATTGAATAATAACACAGGAAAATAGCTATTTCTTGTTTACAAATTTTATGAGTTCTTTATGGAATTTTGACGCTTAAATTTTAACTAAAATAATTTTATAATGTTCAATAAAAGTTTTGAAAAATTTAGGACTGTTTTAGGACATCTAGTTTAACCTTTTTTTTTTTTTTTTGGTTCTTTGGAGTTGAGTATAAGCGTCATTAAAAAAAAAGCTGAAAAATACATTTTTTTGGTCTAATTTACAATTATGAAATTTTAATCGAAAAATTGATAATTTTATAAGGGTTAAAAAATATTATCTTTGTGCACTTTGAATTAATATAATGCGAAAAAATTGTGTAATACAAAAAAAAAAACGGGAAAATTTACCATAAACAGAAAGTAGGATTGTATAATATAATTAATTCAATTACCTCAAAATAAAACAATACTGGAGAAGTACGTAAAAAACAAATGTAAAATTTTCCCGTTGTTTTGTTTCAACGGCAAATTTTGCCATTTATATTTACTCTAAATGCACAATGTTAATATTTTTTAAACTTTTTTAAAAACTATTTGTCGGTTAAAGTTTCATCATTGTAATTTTGATTCTCAACAGTTCAGTTATTTTTTTTGAAAATGACACTGAATTTTATAAAATATCAGTTAAACTTGACCGAACACTGTTCGGCGAACAGTCTTAAATTTTGTACATCACAAATTCATGTATAATACAAATTTTTAAACATAATGAAATAATTTAAATAAAAATAAAGTAAAAACTGAATATTTTTTTTGCGATTTTACTGTATAACTGTCGCTAAAATTAGTAATTATCTAAAAAACTTTATGTAATAAAAAAAATGTGAAACCAGATTTAGAATCAGCATCCATGTTTCATATAAAAAATGTAAATTTGTTTTGACAAAACGATGTCGATATTGATGTGTAATCGCTTCACTAATTAAGATGATAAAACTAATCGTTACAGCAAATCAATAAATATTAATATTTTTATATATTATTACATGGCGTATTTTATAGGTCGGCGATGGTGTGATCACCTCCTGAATATGCAGCGATTCGAATTATTAATGTAAAATGTTGGTTAATTATGTTCTATGTTCGTGTGTTGACTTTTTTGATTTAGCTATTTTTTGATCGAGAAACAAAAACGTCAGTTGAATTTCTTTTCAAATTCAATTCTAACAGGGCTGGATTATGAAATTTCTACGGTCTGAAATTTCTTAATCCAGCCCTGTTAGACTCTATATGATGCGGGGCATAAAAATAAAAAATGTAAAAATCCATTTTGTCGTTTATTGAATATATAAAACGTAGGGCGTTTTAATTTTCGATTTAGTTTAACAGATTGTTGTTAAAGGAACTAATTTAATTAGTCGATTTTTTCGTAATATTTTCAATTCATAACGGCTCTCCTAAATCCTCTTGGGGTAGCACACTAGTACAATCCGAACCGGGCTGAAATAAAATGTGGATACGTTCGACATAATATAGTCGACTTGTTTCTGTTACTGTCGATGCAACACCACGTGTTGTGTCACTGCTGTCGTTGTCATTAGAGGTTTTTGGGCGTAAAAAAAAAAAATCGGTTTTGCTGAATATTTTGCGGAACGTAATTAACCACTCCTGAACTACAACGGTGCACGTTTAAAACGCGTTAAGTATTTATTGTGTGGGTATTTGTTTTACTAATATAATAACATTATTATATTGCTCTTGCCTCTGTCCTGCACCCTAAGTGCGTGCGCCTCACCACCGCGCCCCCCGTTGTTCCCGGCGTGTCCCCAAACCATCGCGACTGTTTGAATTTTTTTAACTCAGTCCAAACCGACAGACCGTTCGACCGTATAGTCGTACCGGTACCGTTGCCGCCGACGTTTTAGCAATCGACCACTCGATGCTAAGACATAAAAAATTGTTACAACCGCGTACCGTTTGACTAGTGTGATTTTTTTTTTATCGTTTCGTTGATTTTGTTTATTTATTCTAGATGTTCGTTAAACAGTAATAGCGTTTTTTTTTTAACGATTTTTTCCCTATTATGAAACCTAGATTTTAATTAATAAACGGTTAAGTTTCGTTGTTGATTTTTAGTATTATAAGAAGACGTCGCCACCGCTGTTATAACTGCGGATCTATTTTTATCGAAAGGTAACAATTTTCGTTCATTCGATAAAATTACACTATCCCCGATAAATGTATATTTTCCATTGAAAATATTCAGGTAATGAAGTTTGACTTTATCGGTAATCGGTTTTTAAAAACATTATCGATCGAGTAAAATCTGCTCGTTATATATCTGTGGGTTTACAGCTGTAAAAAATGCAATACATATATATTCGCCCTTTTAGCGTTGCCGTTGGGTATTCGGTAATTTTAAATATCGGTATTTCATTATGTACGGTATCAGCTTTTTTGTCTCGTCATACATTAAAATATGGATGAAGTACTGTTGAATTCCGAACAAGGCGACTGTCATACGTGTAACGCATAAATACCGTGTGTATACATTTATTATTCTCTGTATAAAAACGTGTGTGTATACAAGCGCACATATGGCTGAGGATTAACCGAACACGAGTAAATCAGGATAGCCGACCGGACCGTATCGGACATGAGGATCTTTGAAATCGTCGAGGTCCGGCACACCGCATACCGCCGCCGCAGCATAAACAACGCATCTCGTCCAGCGAATTATTACGGCGAAGCCGAGTCATTTGTTTGTCTCTGAAAAGAAAAAAAAAAAACTAAAATAATGAAATCGTGCTGGGCTCGGTTGCGACAAATTGCCGGCCGGCGACGACGACAACGACAGGCCTCCACACAACGGGCAACTCGAACCAGTAAAAAATTACTCGACACAGGAAAAACGACAAATTATCGAACACTGAAACAATGTGATGAAATTTAGTATTAATCTGCGTGTCAATAATATATTTAATGGTACAAGTCAGAGAGCGACTTGGACTTTTTTATGTCTTGTTATCTTTCAAAGACGGTCTATAGATTTATTTTCCATTTTAAACCTGTAGTTTTTTTTTGTCTATTATTATTTAGATTTTGTAGAACTTGAAATTGTTGATGCTAATAACCCAATCGATCAACTATAAAGTTGTTACAATATGGCATGGTGCTTATAAAATATTTATATGTTAATATATTGTACACGTACAAATGTATAGAGAAATTTTTTATTCCAGTTCATGTGTACGGCGTATTTACAATTTAACTTATTGATATAATAATGTCAATTTGTTTGCTAATTTTTATATTTTCATGATTAATTTCAATCCTCCCGATAAAACTATTGATAATTGTGAATTTTTCTTCGAGCTACAATCATTTGTGAACAAGATCACATGATAATGAAATTAATGATGATCGCGAATAGTAAACTGCTTTGTGTTTCTCACACTATTTTATTGTTTAAATAATTGTAGCAAAGAATATTTGTTGAAACTCAATATTTTATTAGATCTCTGTGAAATGGCGTGTTTGAGTTTGTTTTGCCTTTAATATTTACTTATTATATGAATTTTTCTAAATTCAAAGAGCAGGATCTGTATTCCTTTATATATGTATATAATCGATTCATATAATATAATACTAAAATTTAGTGTTTGAGTATAAATAAGTCTTCATTTAATGAAAACATTTATTTCTTTTTTATATGGTAATCTGGCCTTTGCTCACTCCGGGGCGTGCAATAATTGAAAATACTAATTATTTAATCAATTATATTAATTCAATTTACTTAGCTATAGTTATTTTTTTTTTTACATTCCACCACGAAGGCGAAGAACTAAATGTAAGGTAGATTCTTTCTGAATGTTATAATCGGACAACGAACGGCCGTCTTCCAGTTGCTTACCGGCGAAGATGAGGCGTTGTTGGTCGGGTGGTATTCCTTCTTTGTCTTGAATTTTGGCTTTTACATGTTCGATGGAGTCTGACGATTCCACATCTAACGTGATGGTCTTTCCAGTTAAGGTTTTGACAAATATTTGCATTTATATAGTTTGTAGCGCCTCGCTCTTTTTAATTTTAGCGTCCGGTCGGATGTGAACCTGTCAACGGTCTGTTTCTTACTGGCGTAATGTTCGCGGCCGACATTAAAATCTATAGAAACCGCGCAAATAACAAACGCGTGAAATTTAATTTTAAACCAACATGCTATAAAAACGAAATACTTTTTCAAACTGCTCGATCATATAGAATTTGTTTTGGCTTCGAGGCGTTTACCGAGAAAGAATTTAAATAATTCTCCGTTAAGAGAAAATATCGCGTTTTAAGTAAAAGATATATCGAAATTCGCGATATTTGACGCTTTTATGTAATTCGACAACGTTTATTGTTCTCTATCTAAATACGCTAGAAAACTGCGAAAAAAATGAATTGAGCGCAGTAAAATTAAAAAAATAAAATAACACACGGCTCTTATATATTATTGAAACCGTATATCTCAAAACGACTTTTTTCGAGATCTCGCGCTTACAGTACTATACGTTTGTTGTTATCATTTACTTTTCACTGTCGACTACAATAAACAATGGAAATTAAACGATAACAAAGATAATTATTATTGGTTATTATTTCTTCAATATTAAAACGTTTATAATTGTTATCGTTTATTATTAATTTTAGTCTATTAAACGAAACCGTCTTTACCTAAGGTGTATCGGCCGGGCGGGTCGTTATCGATACGGAACAATAGTTGTTTAATCTTGCATCGTGTTAGTTTTAGCTTTATTAATAAAATCGTGATAACAGTCATCACATTACGCGGCAACGGCGTTTTTGCAGACGTCATTATTATTATAATTATGGGCCACACGAGAGTACTCGACGCGTATTTTTCTAAATTGTTTGAATTGCGACAAAGAATTCAAAACAATTATAAGATATGATATACACGGAGAAGCCATTAAAACATACATTCTTCACAACAGTGTTTTATCGGTCTTGTCGGTTTACATCATCATATTCTCTATCATCGGGTTATACCCATCACAGTTCTCGACCCAGTTTACTACGGGCGGGTAACTAGGGTAGATCGTTGACGAGGGATCGGATAAAACATGGTGGTCGCCGCCGATTCGAAGAGATCGGCCATTGTTGTAGCA
Organism: Daktulosphaira vitifoliae; assembly: GCF_025091365.1. Classification (NCBI taxonomy): domain Eukaryota; kingdom Metazoa; phylum Arthropoda; class Insecta; order Hemiptera; family Phylloxeridae; genus Daktulosphaira; species Daktulosphaira vitifoliae. The sequence goes on from NW_026099573.1 coordinate 29,291,642, forward strand.
CACTGTGTACTTCTAATGAGTTCGGATCGCAATACGATTTACGATCGAGCAATCCGTTTGAAATTATTTTCGAATATCGAGTAAAATTTAAACGCGATAGCAAAGTACACGGTGGAATTTTTATTATTCAAATGTTCGGTTATTCGCCTCGACTAATACTCCAACTAATACTCAAGTTCTCTTCGAGCGTTTACTCGAGTTTTTTACTAATCGTGTCGATTTCTAATAAATAAATGTTTGAAAATTAACACGTGTGTGCCTTAGTCGACGCGCGATTGATATTATTCATGATAATTTTTTTCTGACAAAAGTACTTCATGGAATTTGTTTTCTGTAAAATTGGATTAAATGTAAATTTAAACTCTGTACCTACGCGTTGGAATTTCGTTGTTGAAACGAGAAGAGGACGGCAACGGGGAATTTACGCATACGTTTTATAAAAAAAAAAGAGAATAAAAAAACCCGACCGACTCTCGGCGACACGTACATATACAACACTTAACGCGAGATAACATCATCATCAGCTCGGTGGTGTGCTCGAGGCTGTGGGTGGGCCCGTACCCGTTTGCGACAAATTATTTCGAATATTTTATTTTATTACGCACATTACGACGATGTAAACGTACGTTTGACGTCTAAATGTTATTGGACTTTTAATTTTTAGCGATTAATTTTGGTTTGTTAATTGACGCGGAGAAAAAAGACTACTCGTCGGATAGAGGAGAAGACGCGATGACTTTAAATCTCTGTACGTTTTACCCCTCTTATTATTATTATTTCATCGCTATTCGTAATTTCGTTCTGATACGACACGTTTAATTTCACTCGAATTGAGAATACAACGATCAGATAACTCAAACGATTCAAGACTTAATTCTATCTAATTAAAGACGCCATTAAACGTCGTGCGAGTATGTTCGGAATAAATTTATTGTAATTAGTTGGGCTTCAAAGATACTATTAAGCGCGACAACAATGTTTTTTCTTTGTACTCGGTGTTATAATAGCGCATTTAATTTGTCAACGTATCGTAAGCGTTGTTGATTGGATAAGCTATCTGTTTAAATAATCTAGAAAGAACTATAAAATTAAATCTGCGTAATAATCGTCGGAATGATTGATATTTTATCGGATTATTTCCAATTGAATTCTATGTATCACGAGTCGTCACGAGAAGGCCCGACCGGGTCGTTTTAGAGTATTTTTATTTTTTAAATTTGGTCCTCGTTGTAATATTAAATTATTATTATTATTGCCATAAATGGAAATTTATATTCCGGTTTATAGCGGTGACTTATATTAATTTGTTGAATTACTAAAGTACATGTTTTCCTAACTTCAAGTCATTAATTTACCTCGTAGTGTATGGTCATTTGTAATATTTGTTTACACTATGCTTTTCGATTATATATTACATTCTAATTTTTTTATATGCGCTCTTATTAATGGTTTATTCATCGGTTTGAGCTGTTGAATCTAAAATTAACGTAAAAAAATCTTTTGTCTATTGTTACGGTACTTTTTATCGAAATATTATGAATAGTAAACTGCACATAAAGCGTTATTTAGTGAAAACAAATTTGTTTGAAAATACATAATTTTATAAATTACGTTTTTTTTTTTTTTTTTTTATAGTTGCTGAAAACTTATCCGAGAATTGAATTATTTATCCAAGTTCGACCGATCACGTTATTCTAACTGTATTGGTGGCTTTTGAGCCAGCCGATTGGCAGTTTGATCGCAGCCGTAGCAGTGGCGGCAACTACAGCAAAGGCTGCAGAGTTCAACGCTGCAGAAAAATACACCACGACGGCGGATTACCATCAACACCATTATATGAGGTAATTTTTATTTATTTCTCGCTCGAGTTCAATCTTTATAATTAGACGTATTTTTTTGCAAAATAATATGATAGTTATTCTCATGTGAGCTATTTTAATTAAAGTGTCAACAATTTTTCATTAATGACCAATTGAAAAATTGTTTACACTAATACTGCCGTTCCAGTAAAATAAAAACGTACGCGCCGAAAATTAAAAAAACATATTATCCTATTAAAATAACGAGGATTCAATGGCGTGTCTTTAGAGCTAGGTAAATTTTTTGTATCCGGTTTAGAAGCCGAGTAGTTGAGGATATGGTTTGTACGTATTTCATAAAAATACACCTGATATTTAAGGTCTAAAATAGATCTAATACTTGTGGACAAAACAATGTATTACGTAAAAAGTAGTAACTCCCCATAATTTTGCTTGATACAACTCGATATTCGTCTTTTTGTTTAGTTACGACGGATTTTTTAAGCTGTTACAGCAAAATTATCATATGTTAATTTACTGGTAAGAAATATCGATGAGCCTCATAATCAGTTTGAACCGTACTATCCTAATCGTGATTTGTGGCAGTTTTTCGGTTTTTTTTTCTTGTGATAGCGATATTTTTCATAGAGGAGTCCGTCGTATTGGTCTTAATTCGGCCTCGCCTTTAAGAAGGTTTTAAAACAAACCTCGTATCGATATTTTATTTAAAATCGTCACGTTTCGAAACCATCGATTATTAAATGTTTTCTGCGTATTCCGTTTTCTTTTTAGACAATAAACGATTTAGATTAGAAACACCGCCGAGAAAAAAATACATAAATGAGTTTTCGGTAGAAACAGTCGTCCTACATCCTTTTTAGTAGTTTTATTAGATTATACGTTAAAAAATATTTAAATACTAGTGACTATATAGTCGATCAGTTTTATAAAAGCGGAATAAGAAAAATTCGTTTTTCCTAAAGCGTTCGTCTTTCTTTACTTGATCGGCAGAATAAACTTATAGTCATCGTGTACTTGATCTAATTCTTCCGAATCCGACTGATAAATTTCGAATAGTTGGAACTAGTGAAAATAGGAAATTCGTTTTCTATCAATTCTATGAAAATCAATTTTATTACTATAACTTGTATAACTAATAATCGTTGTAACAATTAGTAGATTTCTCTTAACGCGCATAATATTTTTGTCGTTTGATCTATTTTTTAAATTTCATGAAATTAAATTAAATGATTTACTGAAGAAATAATTAAGCTTTATTTTTGTACCAATAGTACTATGCAGCAGACGGCTTCGTCCTATCGAGGTGTGGTAGAGCCCGGTAACGTTGTCGGCGGTTGTGGAATTTCTTCCGGGACGACAGCAGTGACGGCGTCTTCGTCATCTCCTTCGCCTCAATCTCCTCCACCTCCTTCATCACCTCAACCTCGGATCTCGTCGTCACCTACTGACACGTCTACGCCTTCGTTGCCGCCACCGCCCACAGCAACTGCGCTAATATCACCGCCGCCACTTTCTCCATGCGGCGGTTATAGTTTATTGAACAGTGGTGCGGGAGGCGGTAGTGGATTTTACGGGAATAGTAGCGCCGGTGTGCATCTTCAAAATCAACAACAATTCACGGGTCCATCGTCGTGTAATTACCCGGGTAAGTTTAATTTTAATTTTCAAATTCAACTACCATAACGTTTAATAACGCGAGCGAAGAAAATAACACGTTACAAAAGAAATTGAATTAAATAAAAAACAACAATGTGTTTCGCACGTTATAAATGACGCGACGTTTTTGAGATGAAACGGCCACCCATAGAGATTTGCTGCGTCAAACTGTGGCGAAATCGCACGACGTGTCAGCCTCGGTGTGTGTTATTTTTGCTAACAGATCGGATCAGTGTACCGTTACCTCTAATCTTCTTATAATTTAATCCTGTCGTGGAGTACATTTTCGCAATACCCGTCGTCGCGATCGTCCAAAACGCATTTACAATTCCGATAAATCCGATTTTACGAGAACGCGATTTTATTTAATCTCTTATAAGCGTTTTAATTTTTTTTTTTCTTATTCAGCTAGTGGTGGCATAACCAGAAAACCACCTTGTTCCGGAAGCGATTCTCTTTTGCTCTTGCATCAACAGCAACAAGGACTTCAAAACGGTTCCGACCATCATTTACAACATTTGGACGTGCACCCTCACCAATTGCACCATCACCAACAACAGCAACATCATCATCATCAAATGCAACAAAATGGAGGAGGTGGTAGTGACTACCACAGTAATCACCACCACCATCATCATCATCACGACTTACATCATATGCACCAAGACGACGGCGGGATTAGTTCGGCGTATTCGGGTCTATACGGACCTCCGTCGTCACCTCCGTTACAGCAGCAGTTGGCCGGTGGAAGCAATATGATAATCAACAACTCCATGTCATATTCGAGTGGTTATAATGGAGTTTACAACGGAGGCACTGCCGGAGGCCAAAGCTGTTATTCCGCCGCGGCCGTTGCTGCGGCCGCAGCTGCTGCAGCTGCAGCACAGCAAGTAAGCGATAAAATAGTTTTTACTCCTTAAACATCTTGCGATTATATTGATATATTAATTATATTATATATCCTTTGATGAAATAGACCTTAAGGTTTTTTTTGAATTAATATAAGTGACTTACGTAATTACGTAAAAATTACAAACTTAAAAAGTTAAAATGTTATCTGTCTGTCTCGTACACAGTAACGTATTTTGAAATTTGGCGTTAGAATGTTATAATTTGTCCATATCCAAAAGGATGTAACAAATCTTGAAGTTTTGATGGTACTTTTTTTTTTAGTCAAATCAAAAAGCTCATTTACGCCTACTTATAAGATATTATCAGGAAGGTCGTCCTTTTTAATTTATTTGTATTCATATCGGTTAATCATTTAGATATATATGAGCTGTATCAATAAGCTAAAAATTAAAAAAAAAAATAATGTTTCCTCTATATGAATTATTAAATGTCTATGTGAACATTGTGCAAGGCATGCATTGGCAAAAGCTACTTCAATATTATAAAAACAAATTCCAACATATAAGGCTTTTATCAAATATGAAAAAAAGACAATTTTTTGTTTTTTTAAACAAAGGAATGCCCTTAAGATTCCTCATATTTTGGCATTTATCTAATATGCACAAAATAAACGCAATACGCGATAAACGTCAAACAGATAAATATTTATTATTTAGACCGATTAAACTTTTACTATCTATAATTAATATTTGGAGAGTCTATAACCTATTAAAATACGAGTATAATTATTGTACGTTAAGGACTATTCTGGAGGATATGTCGGAGGAGGTGCTTCGACGGGCGCCTATTCATCTGCCACTAGCCATCACGGTACTAGTCACCAAGTCAGTGCTCATCATAGTGGTGTCAGTATAGGTCATCATCACCAGTCATCTGCTAGTACGGCGGCGGCGGCTGTAGCCAGTTATTATGCGGCTGCTGCAGCAGCTGCTGCCGCTGCAGCTTCAGCTGCATCTCAAGGTCCGGGCGGCTATTCTTCTCCGTCTTCACATTACGGTAGTAACGCACCCACTTATGGTCAATTACAACCAGTGGTTGGAGGTATTCAGCCAGGTAAGTCTAAATTTTTATTGTAATTTTTTATATAATTATAATATTATTTATATTATATTATTATTTTCTTTTCATTTTTTTATGGGCTTTACGCTTGTAATCGGTTTAATCTATCGATTTTATATTCATATAGTCAATAATGATGTCGGTTTGCTTTTTTTTTTATTACTACGTGTTACTTTATCAACGAAACTGAAAATTAATTTAATATATAAATATCTGTTATTACAGACAGTCCACCTGGCGGTGGTCCTTCATCACCTTCTTCTCCTGTTAAGTCAATAACTTCGAATAGTCGACGGTTAGTTGATAGTAGTGGTGAGTATATGCGTTGATATTAACATAATAATATTTGAAAATATTCGAGCTATTATACAATACATATTTTATAATAATCAATACTATATAATGATTTAAAATAATTTTTGTACGATTTCTGTAGGTCGTTGTAGTGGAAATGGCAACAATCGCAGTGGCCGTGGAAGAAGATCGGTTGCGGCAAATGCTAGCGGTGGAGGTAGTGGACAATTAGCTTCCTTAGTCAACAACCCTTCGCCCGTACAATCGACTGGTAACGTAGCTTTAACCGGAGATTGTCAACAGCAGCTCGAGAGAGTATTCATATGGGATTTAGACGAGACCATAATCATATTCAACTCTCTCTTGACCGGTGGATTTGCCACTAACCATTCCAAAGTGTGTAGAACTACAATAGTTTAGTTTTTAATAAATACAAATATAGTCTGTTTTATATTATATTATCTTATTTATTTTTTTTAAGGATCAACAAATCATGCAGCCACTGGGATACCGAATGGAAGAAATGATTTTCAATTTAGCTGACAACAGTTTTTTTTTCAATGAAATTGAGGTTATTCTTTAAATATAATATTAACGGTTCTAAAATTAAATTTTTAGAAAGCAATATTTTAATGATTAAATATTTACTTTTGTTTAAATAAATATAAATTAGGTAAAAAGTTGAAATATGGTATTTTAATATTTAATAAAATTACCCGGGGTGATTTTTTATTATTAAACATGTATGTCGATGGACATAGTTGTCAACAAATGCGATTAGTGTAAAAACCAATTAGCTACCCCTATGCGTAATCCGTCACACATTATACGTGTTAATTAATTTGAATATTTGAAACTTTAAAGTTCATTATCTGATAAACGAATATAGTTTTATTAAAATTAAAATTCCGTTTACTATTAAAATACGACCTCAAACATTTTATTAAATTCAAAATATGTGTTCCCATTTGAAAAAACAAAGTTGACACCCTCACGATGCGTAACGAACTCGAAAAGTATTACGTAGCTAATAGTTCAATAATAACGTGAACTAGTTTAAGTTTTAATTATTATTGAAGTGGACATAATGCCCATGTACTCAGACCCGTTGGTCTATTGTGCGCACCTCATATCAAATTGTCTTGATTCGGTTTACTCGTCTAAGTGTTATCATCAAAATGTTATTACATTATACCAACCATAAAGTCACTCCTATAGATGACCAAAGAGTCCTGTCTTTCCGGCAAAATTAAGTATCTCTCTGGGTGGTCTGGGTTTTTTTAATATCTTCTTTTTCAGGAAAATGTTTAGTCAAATAGTTTGATCTTAGTGTGGACAAGGCTTCACATTCGCACATAATGTGAAATGAGTCTTCCTCTTCTACTCCACACTTCCTGCACAATGGTGATTCCGATACCCCCATTGTTTTAAGATGTTTAAGCAGGTAACCAAATCCTGTCAGTACACCAGTCAAGGGGCTTATTTCATATCTAGTCATGCTACTAAGAGAACCCAACAGTAGACCAGAGGTCTTGATAAACATTTTAGATTGTCTAGGTACTACCAAGTACTTTCTGATTTTCCTTTGTTGTTTTCTGCACCAATTCTTGGATAGCGCTTTGAGCGATTGCTCAGCGAGTCTTATCACTGGCTCTGGTCCAACATAGGTGTTCTTTGCTCCTTTCCTGGCTATAAATTCAGCATATTCATTTTTAGTGACACCGTTGTGTCCTGGTACCCACGCTAGTGTAACTTTGTTGAAACTCGATAATGATTCTAAAGTTTCCTTGCATTCAAAGACCAGCTTTGAATTCACCTGATCATTACATAGTGTTTTCGAAGCCGCTTGACTGTCACTTAAGATAATTATCCTCCTATTTTTGTATACCAGCAGGTTCTGAGCTCCTACCATTATCGCAATCAACTCTGCTTGGAAAATAGAGGGTGTTGTGCCCAATGACATACTGACATTTGTTCGTGACTTTAACTCCAAATGCCAGTACCTACTTTTCCTGATTATTTGGATCCATCTGTATATATTATAATTCCTCCTTTTTCAGTCAGATGGTTAATATTCCATTCTCTACGTGTGGTAATCTCCACTTTGTAGGGAATGTTATTTTTAAGAACCGGTTTGATATAGTCTAAGGGGTATTCCCAAAAGCCCTGATTTATCTCTTTTATTATTTTACCATGTTCTGCTGTGTCACTCTCCAGAGTCCATATACCTAAATTGTGGAATCTTAGTGCTGTGGCTTTGGCGTGAGCTTTAACTTCTAGATGCAGAGGAGGCAATCCGATTAGTGCCTCTAATGCGACTGTTGGTGTAGTTCTTAATGCTCCAGGGATGGCTATGGCAGCCATTCGTTATATGCGACTGAGTTCTTTCCTAGCTGTAACAAGTGCTGTTCTGGTCCATCAGACTAGGGAACCGTACAATATCATAGGTTTAATCACTGAAGTGTACAACTAATACATAACTCTTGGTTTAAGACCCCATGTCTCTACTGTAAGTCCGCAATGTGGTCATTGCTTTTTGATTCTTGATTCATAAAAATGATTTCTATTTGAGCTTACTATCTAAGATAATACCTAAGTATTTTACTTCCGATTTTAAGCTAATTTCTTGTCCATTTAGAGTAAGAGTGTCAAGGCTGTCTAGCCTTGTTCTCCTTCTAGTGAACATAGCGACCTCTGCTTTATTTGGATTAACAGATAAACCATACTTACTGCACCATATATGTATAGTGTTTAGTCTCTGTTGTGCTAAGTCTATAATAGTGTCTGGGAATTTACCCTCCACTGCTATAACTAAGTCATCCGCATAGGGTTTTTGTTTATTAGTATTTGTTTAACTCTTTAATAAGCGAGTCCAATACTAGACACCATACCAAAGGAGGTAGAACCCCGCCTCGCGGGCGTCCCTGTTTAACACTCTTGATTACTTTGGTTTCATTGAGCTGTCCCATAATGGAGCGTTCCTTTAGCATGATTTCTATCCACTTAGTAATAAGAGGTTCTATTCTATGCTATTGTGCAGATTCACACATACCATTGAAGGGAGTGTTGTCAAAGGCCCCTTCGTTGTCCAGGAATATACCTACTGCATACATTTTATTCTCCACAGCTTTCCCTATCTTAGTCGTTAGGCAGTGTAGAGCTGTGTCGGTAGATTTACCCGTTTAATACGCATGTTAGTTTTCATATTAAAGGGTGCTCCTTTAGAGGCCCCTCCTTAATGTACATATCAATAAGTTTCTCCATAATATAAGTGGTAAGAACATAGTAATAAATGTTCTTACAGTCTTGAGAATAAATGAAGTAAGACTTATTGGCCTGTAGGATTTTGCTTCATAATAGTTAGTCCGGTTAGGTTTGGGTATAAACACCACCCTGACCTTTCGTCAGCTTTCCGGTTGATAATCATAGGCAAGGAATGCCCTAAATATTTTTCAGAGATGGGGGACTATTAATTCTAACCCTTCTTGCAGAAGTGCAGAGAAAATTTCGTCACAGCCTGCAGCTTTGAAATTGACCATCTTATTCCACTTGGGGTTTGGTTTTTCATTTTTATAATAATTAAAGAACATAGTTAGGTCCTTATCTGAGTTTGTGACCTCATATGGTAGGTATCCTGAAGTTACTATATAATGTGAACTAAATATATAATATAATATAACTAAAGGTAACCAAAAAACAATGTTTAAATTATGCATAATTGAGTAGGTTACGATAAAAAAAATCACTCTGTACGTACAAGAGAAATTATTTCTTCTTTTTTGGACTTAATAAAAATTCCTTTTTTTAGGAATGTGATCAAGTGCACATAGACGACGTTGCTTCCGACGACAACGGTCAAGATTTGAACGGTTATAACTTCAGTACTGATGGATTTCACGGACAACATCACAGTCAACATCATCACATGATGTCCGGCGGACCAGGAACCGGTTCTTCTTCACAAGTACGCGGTGGTGTTGATTGGATGCGCAAATTGGCATTTCGATATCGAAAGATCAAAGAACTTTATAACAATTATCGTAATTCTGTTGGTGGTGAGTACTCGTAACTCGTAAAACATCTTGACATCGTAATCGAGCTAATGTCCGTTTAATTGATATTAAAATATAAAATAACTTATCGGAATCGAGAAAATGTCTATAAACGATTTTTAAATATTAATTATAATTATTATTCTCACTAGGTCTTTTGGGACCTGGAAAAAGGGATGCTTGGTTACAGCTTAGAGCTGATATTGAGCTACACACCGACGATTGGTTGACGATGGCTATAAAATGTCTTGGATTAATAAATTCACGGTAAATAATATATTATATATAATATAATAGTACTCAGTATTTGTAATTTGATTTTGATAAAGAATTGTAATTTTTTTGATTATTTTGGTGACGATTTTCAGGCCAAGTTGTGTAAACGTATTGGTAACCACAACTCATTTGATACCGGCTCTATCGAAAGTTCTTTTGTATGGTCTTGGTGGATTGTTCCAAGTCGATAATATATACTCGGCTACAAAAATTGGCAAAGATTCTTGTTTCGAACGAGTGGTGGCTCGTTTTGGTCGAAAATGCACATACGTGGTTATCGGCGACGGACATGAAGAAGAAAATGCAGCTAGACAAGTATGTCATCATTGTATTCATAATCGATATTTAATAACTTTTTCCGTATTTTAATCATAATAGTAAATGTATTCCTTTTTATGTTTCAGTTGAATTTTCCTTTTTGGAGAATATCATCGCGTAATGACCTGGCTGCACTTTATAATGCTTTGGATATGGGGTTCCTTTAAGTAAAAATATATAATTTTATACATAAATATAAATAAATATAAGTGTCAAATCTACATAACGCTTTCTAGATAATACCATGTTAATACTTTATAGATATATAGCGATTTTTCGTCTTAACGGATATTTGTATATTATGTATATTTTAATTTTATAGTATAAATAATTATAACTGGTGTATAAAATTATATATTATAATTATTATCTGATGTAAATAGTTTTGTTTGGGAATTTTTTTATAGTGACCAGAATACGCACCTCGCCTTGAATTTTTGTATTTATTTAATTATGTACACATGTACATAATATATATTTTCATTGTGTTATTATTACCATATAAGAAATACCATATAATCAAGATTAAATATTTAGCTCGATGATTAATTGTTTTTTTTTTCAAATCCTAATTAAAATAAATAAAAGTTTACTTTAAATTAAGTGATATATTTATTTTTCGGTGGCTATAGAATAATAAATGTAGTTTCAGATCTAAATTAGTTTTTTCACTTATTCCTTATTGCACATGAATCATATGATATATATATATATATATCATATAGCCATATGTTATTATGGTTCCTTTGACTTAATAAAATTTATATATACTTTCATTATTGCTAATTATTGGAAATGTGTTAAGGTGAGTTTAATAGTATTTTTTGTAGCTTATTGACGATCTTTATAATAGTAACGAGACAAATTACATTAAAAAAAAAAACTGAAATAAATCGAGAAAATAGATATCTAGTAGGGTGGATTAAAAAAAGTCGATCATCGTAACTTAAAGAGAACCTTTTTAAATTTATTATATATATTAAAATATGTAAAAATTTGAGATTATCAAAAAAATGTTTACTGGTCGCTATACGAGACTAGTAAAATTTAATTTCTAATATTAAAACCAAAAAAATTGCAATAAACAGAATAATCCAATTATCATTACCAATTATAAAGTTATACAAGACTCTAGAAGCCAAAAAGCGGCTTCTGTTATTCAATTTTTGGTCAAATATTATGATTAGTTAATGTAGTTAAAATAGTTTAACTTTTACTGTAGAATACAAATTTTTTAGTTTCAAAATTTTCAGTTGGTAATATTTCTAGTAGGTCTCATTCTTCTTATTTTCCTCACCTTAATCCCAACTACTCGGGGTCGGCCACCCTTATCCTAAACTTCCACTTGACTTAATCTACCACAACATCCATGCTCACATTATCCGCCCTCGTATTGCATTCGATTACATCTCTCCATATCTTTTTTGGTCCTCTTCTTCCTTCAACATTAATTTCTATAACTGTTCTTATAGCTTCCGATTTCTCACTCCTCATACCATCATCAAACCACCTCAGTCTCATCTCTCATCTGAACTACCATTGACGCAACACCTATATTCCCACTTATATGTTGGTTTATTATACTAGTAGGTTTCAAATAAAAATAAATTATTTTTTAAGCAGTTTAGCTGATATTTATGTATATTATGAGTAGAAAAAAAATTGTTCACTTATCTTAAAAACTTATACCTTTTTTAGGTACGATGCGAAGTTGAGAAGGTATTAATTTTTCATGATGTGTTTTTTTTTTGTGTAATTTTATATTTTCATCTTTAAATTGTTATAACTTTTCGAAAAATATATGTAACAACACAAATTTTTTTTTCTATACATTTTATATACTTTTTTAAATTCGGGCAATTTTCCCTTATACAGGACGCGTTCAAAATTTGAAACATACGTATAATTATTAGAACTTTGACAATTTAATTTTTGAAAATGTTCCAGAAATACTGGATCTTTTAAACATAAGTCAAATTAAAGCTTATATTACGAATTTTAAATTGAAAAAATACATTTATCCCGACTATTACCTTCTATGTACAAATGGCCACCAAATTAAAAAAAAAATGTAAAATTTGGTAAAAAAATTCATATTCTATCGTTATGTTTTTTATACTTAAACTGGCATAAGTTTTTGAAATATTAATAAATCAAAATAATATTTTTTTATGTTAAAACCTTTTATTTTCCTTTTATTTTATATGGTTTTTTTGACAATCTGACACTTTACTTGCCCATAAGGGGATTAAAAATAGCAACATTTTTACAAAAGTCAACTTTTTCAACTTAACTTTTGAAAATGTTCCTGAAACACTGCGTTTTTTAAATATATGTTAAATTAAAACTTATGTTACATACCATAAATTACAAAAAAAAAATTGTCCCGACGACTTATCTTCTACGTGCAAATGGCTGCCGTGTTTAAAAAACATGCTATTTTTGTTATATATATAACAAATTTAAAAGTATTCTCATTAAAATGTCGACGATCGACTTCTTTTAGTCTACTCTAATCCGTATCATATATTTTTCAAAACATGAATGGAGGAGCAATAGATTCTCTATTATTCCTGTAGTCGTTTTAGACTGAATTTATATATATATAAATTCAGTCAAAAAATATATTATACATATGCTGATACGACTTCTAGTTTTATAAAAGAAAAATGTAATTTAAAACTGAATTTTATTTAATACAAATTTAAAAACATTTTATAGCTTGATATGTGTTAAAATAAATTTCGTTTTAGTTAAAGATAAATTATTAAAATATTATGTTTCTGTCAAATTTTTATGGATTCTAAGTCTTTAAGACTGCTAATTTTACACATGAATTGACGTAAATAAACCTATTGTTAACTGTGAAATCAGTACGGTTACTAAACTTCCTAGGAAATTATTTGATTCATTCGACAATATTTCATTTATCCACTCTTTATACGGATAAACAAATAAATGTCTGGTTTGAACAGTAGCACTTCCGCATTTTACTTCTCTTTCTGGGTCGTGAAAATCGTATCCATGACTCGCTATGCCGTACTGGAAGCCTCGACAAATCATTGGGCCTCCACTGTCTCCAGGACAAATCATGTGAACATCAGGTTTTGAACACAAATACTCTGGCCACGTCAAAGGTATATTGTGCCTGTAAATGAATGAATACACAAAGTGTACTAAAAAAATATTTTCATAGCTTTTTTTTTATAAAAATGCTTACTTATTGTAATCCTTGCATGCTTTCGGGCCGTATCGAACTAGAGCTCTAGTAATGTATCCCATATTACCGGCCTCGCCATATTGTGTCTGCCCAAAACCAAGAACATTACACTTTAATTCAGTGTAGTTTTCGAAATTTCCCGGATGTCCTGAAAGTTTTACATACCTATGCACGTTAAACGGACTGTAGATCTAGAATTGTTAAATAAAAATCAATTCATCTCAAAACTATTCTTTCTGCTCTAATGTGAATTTCTGTAAATATTTTGTACTTTTAAAATAACCGACCTGTATAATACTAATATCGGCTTTCATCGTAATATGATTGTAATCGACATGACTGTAAATTCGACGAACTGATCGTTGAGGGACGAATTCGTCCACTGGACTTCCATGGTATACCTAAATAGTATTATACCTGTAAACATTTGTAAAAACAGAATAAAAATATCGAAAAGTCCTTCGTAATGCGATTTACTTTAATACTAGACGGCAATTTTTCATGAGTGCAATGGCCGGCTGTTAACACAAAAACGGGAGCTACCAGTGTACCGGTGCAAATGGAAAATTTCCTAAAATTCGAACGTATCCTCAAGCCAACGACGTAAGGATAATCCATTGGATCAAATCGCTTACCACTAGCCACGAAATCTTGTTTTGTAACCGAGGTCGCTACATTTTCTAATGAAATTAAGCATACTAGTACGTTTAAAGTAAGGAGGTACGATTTCATAATCAGTATTAATTTTTTTAAATTAAAACGATTGTAAAAAACAACGACATAATGAAAATCTGTTACTATGCATATATATTTTACGAGTATTATTTATTTTTATTATTTAACTGACGCAGCATATCCGGATACTGTTTTATATATTTTATTTATGTAAACGTCAAATTATTTTAAATATTTTCAAGTTGTCATCTGAAATTAAAAGAAATTTTATAAGTCATTAACTGGCACGTAGCACTTGTGAAGAACTTTTTATTTCTAATTTTAAGTTTCATATGGAATATTTAATAATTTTTTATTGAACTATATACAGTCTATATACAGAACTATATAGTTTTTAACTATATACAGTTTAAATAAAAAAAAAAAATGATATGGGTACTTGTTATTAGTGTTTGGAATTATATTAATTTATAAATTTTGTGAAGTTATTTCGAACACACCATTATCCAGTATAAATTTCTATTAATCGACTTGAAAACTTTTTAATATTTTGTTTCCTAGGTTATAGTTTGAGCTTTTTACATCGAAAGACATTTCTACGCTCCTATTATATATATTCCTATGACAAACTCGCATAAACTCGAGAAACTTCAAAGTGACTTAAACAAAATTTATAAATGCATAAACTTCGGGCCCTATTTATCATAATAATTATGTGAAGATAATGTTATAACATAATTTCAATATTTCATAAATATAAACTTAAAATAACAATTTTTTTAACATTGTAAAAATAAATATTGATGTTGTTATGTGCAACATAATTATGAACACAATTATTTTTTAACCGTTGACTAGTCCAATTAATGCAAATATATTATGCTAATTCGATTAAGCGATTTTATATGTATGCGCTAAATTTAACGAATTCAAAAGTACTAAATGATACAGTATGTCGCAATGAGTTGTCTGTATACTATTACAATATACTTAGTTTCATTTGCATGTACTAGTATTTCATCGCATAATTTAAATGAAAAGTCAATTTTCTATAAACTTTCCACCGCTATCGATCACGATATTGCAAGAGTATTGGATTTGATTGAAAAAAACGCTCGAATCCAACTTCCAAAAGCAGAACCCTTGGAAGAAATCGTTAAGCATAGACCTGACTTATTTACAAACGTTCCGGAAGAGATAATGACTTCCTGTCTTGACTTAAGTAATTTTATTGAAAATCCGTACACTAAGTTTGACTTAGTGATATCGACTCCATACTTGTACGACACCACTGACAACATTAAAGTTATAACGCAAAGCAACTATAGAGATGAATCCTTAAGGTTTGCCGAATTTTCAACGGAACGTTATGAGGCATTGACAACCAATTTTGTGATGGTTTTTAATTCTCCAAAAGTTAAAGTGACTCAAGAATACGACTCGGCGGAACCGTTAAATGCCGATCAATCTTATATACAGCACTTTCGAAATCCGATCAAAAGCAAGTCCAAAACGACAGAAATTTTCAAAAAAAATACATTAACCACAGAACCATTAATTTTCGATTTATTAAGTAAAATTTCTTGCAGCATGAATAATACTCATGGTACTACTGAGACAAAAAAAAATAAAACTATCACTGCATGTACCAAGCGTCCTAAATCACAAAAAACTACCAGTATTTATACGAAAAAAAACAAATTTTGTAGTACTACTACAGTAGTCAATGAAAGTACCAAACCGTGTAAAAATTTTTCTGTCTGTACAAATTTTACAAAACCTAGTGACTGTATCAAAACAGTATCTGCTGATTACATAAGATTTAGCGTTGCTACTCATAAATGTACGGAATGTTCAAAACCAAATATAAGTTCCACTTTTAATACGAATTGTTCTAGGTCAAGTAACCCTTCTGTTAGATCCACAACTCAAAAATATAAAACTAGTGTATCATCAATATGTACGAATAACTCTAAAACTATACCATTCGATTTTAATACTGTGAACTATTCTAACATTAACGAAACGACAAAACAAAACGAATATACTGATAAATCGGTCACAACCTTGTTCCCGGTGATTCCCTATTCGTTCAACATAAACTGCAGTACGCCGACCAATACGGTCGCTACTTATTCATCATCGACCAGAGTAACAAAAATCATCGATACAGCTAGAAACTTGACGGATATACTCAAACTTTTGTATGAAAAATCGGCTTCAAAGTCCAGCAAATCTCGTGCAGCTCAAAACAATCGACTAGCTGTGGATTTAATAAAAAATAGTTTTGTATTTGATTCGTCACAGTCTTCTTTAAAAAGTACTTCAAAAATACTATCATTATGGACCACAATGCCGTTTGGTCATAAAATATATACAGGGGCATTATCTAGCAATCAACGAACTCCTTCTGAGGACTCTAAACTACCATAGGTTAAATTACCAAATAAAATATTAAATAAATAATATCGGAAAATATCACATTATCATTAATAGAAGTAAAGAATTAACACTGTTTTAAATTATTGTTTTCTAGTAGTTCTGAACATTTACGTCCACTAGACTTGATTAAAGAAGAAATATTTTAAGAATATTTATTCTTAAATAGTTATGTTTAAATTTGTTAAAGTTTTTTTCGTAGGTAAATTTTATTTTTTTATTTTTACCCATTAGTTTCATTAAAAATTTTGAGAAATATAAAAATAATTTTTTATACGGTAACATTTATAATATTAAAAACTTTTCGTGAAAAATATATAAAACATAGTAAATAAATTCGCCAGAATTATAAAACTTTAGTTATCACTATAGTTTTAAGTGTTTTTTTATTGTAATTATTTCACTTATTCGTATAAATACGATGCAAGTATATTCCTCATTGGTTAAATGGTAAAATGTTCAATATCAAATATATTCTTTTGGCAATCGTTACTGATGGATTTGAAAAATGCGTAGACCGTTTAGTTTTGACCGTACACGGATGTTGTTATTGTTTTATTTATTATATACTGTAAAATGTAAGCCTCGAATGAATTTCAGATTTAAGGAAAAAAATATATGCGTTTCTGAGGGTTGTGTCAAATCGGCAGCTTCTATATTAGCTAATGTAGACAAGACGGTCAATCCTTGTGATGATTTTTATCAGTTTGCGTGTGGTAAGTTTACGACAGGTGCTCTAGTAGACGATGACAAAGCTTCTCGGACTACATATAGTGCTGTGAATCGCATGGTCGAAGACAAAATTAGACATGTTTTAGAAGAACCTATCAATCAGCTCGATTCGATTCACTCAAAATTGGCTAAACAGATATACGCTACTTGTATGGACGAACAAACTCTGGAAAAACGAGGTACTCAGCCGTTACGAGAAATTCTATCTAAAATAGGCGAATGGCCTGTATTGAGCGGTAACCAATGGGACGAAGAAAATTTTCATTGGACCGATACCGTTTACAAATTCCGTGACCACGGACTAAGTATCGACTACTTGATTGACTTATCAGTTAAAATCAATCATAAAAATACAGAGGCTTATATTATCGAATTAGATCGAGCAACTCTAGCAATGAGTTCAGTATATATGAAACACGGACTCAAAGATAAGAGAGTCAGTTCGTATTATCGATACATGGTAGACGTCGCCGTTGAACTTGGAGCAACCGAACAGTATGCCAAGTCGGAATTACGACGTGCACTTGACTTAGAAGTCCAGCTCGCTAGAATATCACAATTGCAGTCATTAAGACATCTAAAAGAACTATTTACTGAGGTCACTTTAGCTGATTTGGCAAGACGTTATTCAGGAATACCCTTACGAGAATATATTAATCGACTGATTTGTGGAGCCGGCAAAACGTGTGTATTAAATAACGACAAAATCGTGGTTAATACACCCCATTATCTGGAAGGACTAGAAGCAACTCTGAAATTTACCTCAAAGAGGGTGTTAGCAAATTACTTGGTATGGCGGGCCGTAGCATCGTCGATTGCATTTTGCAACCGAAGAGTCAGGTACCGAGAACAGCTATGGCATGAAGCAGTTTTAGGTCGACCGGCTCGAGAACCTAGATGGACTGAATGTGTAACTATCTCTTCAACCGTGGTAGATTCAGCAGTTAGCGCTTTATACGTCAAACAATATTTTGATAAGCAAACCAAAACAGTCGCTACTGATATGGTTAAACGCATTCGAAAGGAATTTTATCATACTCTTTCAAAGTCGGGTATGACGTTAAATTAAAAAATACTATTTTATGGAAATATATATAATCATTTTTCCTCTACGTAAAATAAATTAAGTACCAAATATTCAAGTATTTGTTAAAATAACAATTATATATATATATTTAGTTTATATGTTTTTAATGTTTTAGATTGGATTGACCCGATAACAAAAAGAAATGCCCTCGATAAAGCTGAAGCCATAGAAGAATTTGTGGGCTATCCCGATGAGCTTTTAGATTCTCTTACCGTCGACAAACATTATGAAACGTTACAATTTAATAATTCAAAAAATTACTTAGAATCTATATTGAAAATAACGAAATTTCGTTGTGATAAAAGTTTTGAAAAATTACGTGGTCCAGTTAACAAGACCGATTGGGTGACACATGGACAAGCCATTACTGTAAATGCATTTTATAACTTAGTTGAAAATAGTATTCAATTACCTGCAGGTTAGTAGTTGAAAATCGGTATATTTCTGTAAAAACGACATTTGAAATTAATTATATTTCTTTTACGGTTAGCAAATATTTATTGCTGAAACTTGAACTTATCATCTTAAGTTTTTATGCTCTTTAAATAGTATCTATTTATTTTAATTTTCTGTAAATTAGAACTTTTTAAAGTGAAAGTGTCTTTAAGGTATTTTGCAAGGTATGTTTTTTTCGCCCGATCGACCCAATTATTTGAATTATGGAGGGATCGGCTACGTTATTGGTCATGAGATTACTCACGGTTTCGACGACCAAGGTCGTTTGTACGATAAGACTGGTAACCTGCGAGACTGGTGGCTACCAGAGACCGTTGAAAAGTTCCACGAACGAACCAACTGTATGATTCGACAATATAGTAACTACACTGTAGATAAGGCGGCTGGATTACGTATTGACGGGCGACATACGATCGGTGAAAATATCGCTGATAACGGCGGAGTAATGTCGGCTTATAATGCGTACCGTCGATGGTCAGCTGATAAAATAGAGCCACGGTTGCCCGGACTATTCGAATATTCACCTCAACAGATGTTTTGGATTAACGCAGCGAACATTTGGTGTTCAGTGTATCGACCAGAAACGCTCAGGCACGTTGTTTTAACCGGCTTGCATGCCCCGGGCAAATTTCGCGTGATAGGTACCTTACAAAATCAACCGGAATTTGCGAGTGACTTTAATTGTTCTTTAGGATCTTACATGCACCCGCAGAAAAAATGCAAAGTATGGTAACGTCATAAAAAAAAAAAAACATTGGAGTTTATGATGGTGGTTTTCTTATTTCATATACAAAATATTTATCAATGATTTTTTAATTTGATCGTAGTCTTAGAAAGTAAATATTTTCTTAGAAACGCGTAAAATAATTACTGTACCTATTAAGTTATGTATTTGTTGAAATACTTAATTTTTATCTTGAATTTTTAGATTCTATGATAACATAGAATGTGTTAGTTATCTATCTATCTATATATATAAATATAATTTCTCATGTAGATTTATGAGATAATTCGATTGTATTTCTATAAATGTATTTTTGTAAAATAGTATATTAAATTATATTTAATTTTAGATATTTGCTAATGCTAATTTTTTAAAAATAAAATGTGTTTAAATTTTTAATTAAACCTTTGAATTAAATACTAATACTAAAAAGAAAGAATAGGCTGGTGGTTAAAATATTAACACACCGAATAAAAATAGAAAGTTTAAAGATTATAAAGAGTATCATACGATTAGTAAAAAACCCATTAAGTTTACGTACATAAATACATAATGTGTAATTGATAATATGTTTAAAAAATTTTTGATATTTATAAAAAATATTATTCTGGTATAAATGAACTTAAATAAGCCAGGTCCTTATTTTTCAGTATTTTACAATACATAAAGAGTAATACGAATTCGAATGTGCGTAGTACGAAATTTTTAATACATGTAGAGANAGTACGAAATTTTTAATACATATAGAGACTTATTACTCACTCAACACTTAAAACAAAACGGTAGCACAGTGTGGACGAGGCATAGATAGGACAAGTATAGATGATATCTAACAGTGATTAAAATCACTATCATAAGAAACGCTTCGATGCAAATCTGTAGATAGTGTTTCATTTAGAGAAATTGGTGGATTATTCCAAAAGCAACATCAACTCTTATTTCTTTAATTATATCCTGATTAGTAGTTCTTTTATTTTAAAATATAATATATGAATAAATACTAATTATAGTTTTTAAATTTAGTATGAAATTGTGAGGCCAGCTATGATGTATGGTTCATAGTGTTGGGCGGTTGATAAGAAAGTAGAGCAGAGAATAAGTGTAGCAGAGTTGAGAATGCTTAGTTGGATGAGTGGAGTGACTAGAGAAGATAGGATAAGGAACGAGCATATAAGAGGAGTGTAGGTGTTGCGTCAATCGTGGATAAGATGACAGAAAATAGACTTAGATTGTTTAGTCATGTTATGAGGACAGAAGAATCGGAAGCTGTAAGAACAGTTATAGAAATGAATGTTGAAGGAAGAAGAGATAGAGGAAGACCAAAAAAGAGATGGAGGGATGCTATTGAATGCGATTTGAGGACAGCTGATGTGAGCGTAGAAGATGTGGGAGATCGTGTCAAGTGGAAGCTTAGGATAAGGGTGGCCGACCCCAAGTAGTTGGGATTAAGGCAAAGAAAAAGAAAAATATTACCAGAAATTCCGGTGGCAATTGACATAATATGATTGTTGTTTGGGAATGTACAATTTAGCGTTTAGTTGGGTTTAAACAATATAGCGTCAAATCAATTACCTACTCTATCGGTTGTATATTAAAATACACTACACTTTAATGATACAATAAATAAATAAACTTACACATACGCACATATGCATTTATATCATTGTGTCTAATGTAAGTATAACATGATAAAAAGTAACCGTAAAATGAAAAACCCAGCACAGGGGGGTCGCGGCACAGTGGTGACGTGGCATAGTTGGATCAAGTATAATGATATCTGACAGTGATTAAAATCACTATCAAAAAAAAACGCTTCGATGCAAATCTTTAGATAGTGTTTAATTTTAAAAAATTGGTGGATTATTCCAAAAGCTTCATAAACTGCTAGTTCCTTATTAATATCCTGATTAAGACAAAGTATGTAGAATAAAAAAGAGATTATTAGAAAATAGTATTTCCCATAAAAAAATTATATTGATCAATACACTTTTCAATAAGTTATAGCATTATAATGTTAAAAATGTAAAAAATAAAATTGAGAATTTTCACACAATAATAGCATTTGGTAGCCATTTTCACCTTGAAGATAAAATAAAGTCCGAAATTTTTTTTTTCCATGATAAAGTATATTACATTAGCTTTAATTTAAGATATATATAAAAGTGTCAGACTTTCCGGAACACTTTCAAAATTTAAGTTGAAAAAGTCAATTTTTTGTGAAAAAGTTGTCATTTTGAATCCCCCCCTGTAGGCAGGTAAAAAGTCAGATTTATAAAAAAAATATACCAAATGATAGGTAAAGACATCATGCATCTACAAAAAAAAGAATTATATTGATCCATACATCTTTCGAGAAGTTATAGCATTATAAAGTTAAAAATATAAAAAAGAATTTTTTTACAAAAATCGTATTTTTTTTATTAAGTTTAATGTCTGTTTTCACCATGAAGATAAAATAAAGTCCGAAATTTTTTTTTACCATTATAAAGTATATTACATTAGCTTTAATTTAAGATATATATAAAAGTGTCAGACCTTCCGGAACACTTTCAAAAGTTACGTTGAAAAAGTTCTACTTTCTATATGCATTTTTATGTTTTGAATCCCCCCTGTATTTAGGGAAATGGTCCGATTTAAAAAAACAGTATGTCGAATGAAAGATCTATATAAATACTACTTCTCATAAAAAAATTGTAATGATTCATACATTTTTCAAAAAGTTATAGCATAATAAAGTTAAAAATGGAAAATACAAAATCGAAAATTTTCACACAAAAATAGCATTCGGTAGCCATTTTCACCATGAAGATAAGATAAAGTCCGAAATTTTTTTTTTTCATGATAAAGCATATTACATTAGCTTTAATTTAAGATATATATAAAAGTGTCAGACCTTCCGGAACATTTTCAAAATTTAAGTTAAAAAAATTAATTTTTTGTGAAAAAGTTGTCATTTTAAATCCCCCCTTGTGGGCAGGTTAAGGGTTAAATTTATGAAAAAAATATACCAAATGAAAGGTAATGATATTATGCATCTATATAAAAAAGAATTATATTGATATGTTCATTTTTGAAAAAGTTATGGCACTTTTAAGTAAAAAAAATTGAAAAAATTTCGAAAATTAGCGATTTTTAAATTTGTAATTTTTTTGGAGGTTTCCCCCATTTACGGGGAACGAGGGAATTTTTTTCAATTTTTAAGGGTAATGTCTTCGACTAGATACGATTTGTGATCTTTTGACGTATCATTGAAAGAAATCGGTTCGGTGAGAGCTGAGAAAAAGTGGTAACAGACACTAAAAAAAAAAAACACATCTTAGTAAAACCAATACCTTCTCAGCTTCGCATCGAAGCTAAAAAACGGAATATAAATTTTAGTACTCGTATTAAATGTAATGTAACTCGAAAAATATTTGTTTAAATGAAAAAATATAAGATAATTTTTTTGTTTAGAATTGTCTTTTAAACATCTTTCGTACAAAACTTTTTTATGTAAATTAAATATTTTTTGAGAAAATTAAATAAAATCATATTTTTTAACTTTTTCGAGGCTGTAAAAAAAAAGCTCAATTCCAATCAATGAGGACTATTAGTATGTCATTATACATATTTTAATTCAACTTTTAGAAAAACAAAATTTAGTTGGGAATTTTTTTTAACTACGGCAGCCGTTTAAATGTAGAAGAAAAAGTGTCGGGACACATTTTTTTTTTTCATTTTTTAGAACATAAAATAAACTTAAATTGTTATATGTTTGAAGAACGCAGTATTTCCGGAACATTTTCAAAAGTTCAGTTGAAAAAGATCTATGTTTTTTACAATATTTTAAGTTTTGAACGCCCCCTATATAAGGGGAAATTGTCCAATTTTAATAAAAAGTATGTCAAATGAAAGATGTACTTATAATGTATTTAGAAAAAAAAAATTTGTGCTGATATATACATTTTTCAAAAAGTTATAGCATTTTTAAGTTGAAAATTTAAAATCGAAAATCGAAAATTTTAACACAAAAATAGTGTTTTTTTAACTACGGCAGCCGTTTAAATGTAGAAAAAAAAGTGTCGGGACAAATTTTTTTTTTTCATTTTGTAGTACATAAAATAAGCTTTAATTTGATATATGTTTAAAGGACGCAGTCTTTCCGGAACATTTTCAAAAATTAAGTTGAAAAAATTAATTTTTGTAAAAAAGTTGCCATTTTAAATCCCCCCCAATGAGCAGGTTAAGTGATAGATTTTCAAAAAAATGATATCAAATGAAAGGTAAATATCTAAGGTTTTAGTATAAAAAAAAATTATGTTGATTTGTTGATTTTTCAAAAAGTTATGGAAGTTTTAAGAAAAAAAAGTGAAAAAATTTCGAAAATTAGCGATTTTTAAATTTGTAATTTTTTTGGATATTTCCCCCATTTGCGGGGAACGAGGGAATTTTTTTCAATTTTTAAGGGTAATGTCTTCAACTAGATACGATTTGTGATCTTTTGACGTATTTTTGAAAGAAATCGGTCCAGTGAGAGCTGAGAAAAAGTGGCAACAGACACAAAAAAAAAAAAAACACATCATAGTAAAATTAATACCTTCTCCGCTTCGCATCGAAGCTAATAAGTAAAAAAATAAGTTTTATTGTATTATGTTTTTTTATAATTTTTGTTTACATTTATGTTGAAATATTAATTCAAAACATTACTTAAACAAAAATATATTATGTTGTCTGAAAAATCATGTTCTCTTCCATATAGAGTAATAGTGATTAAAAATAATAGGTTGATA
This sequence comes from Daktulosphaira vitifoliae, assembly GCF_025091365.1. Lineage (NCBI taxonomy): Eukaryota > Metazoa > Arthropoda > Insecta > Hemiptera > Phylloxeridae > Daktulosphaira > Daktulosphaira vitifoliae. The sequence goes on from NW_026099573.1 coordinate 29,316,131, forward strand.
CGTTTTTCGTTCTTCTACAATTTTGCCCTTTGTAATTGCTAAGTAATTTTACTAATTTGTTTCCACTTTATACATGTACACATTTCAAGGTCTCAAGAGTTGGACAGCACCCCGTTGCCTTAGTGTTCTAATGAAGGTGCTTACCAATCAATTAGATTTTATTCGTGATCAAAGAGCATCTGAATTTATTTCTGTACACTTACTTATCTTTATAGTTTTAAACCACATATTCTACAACAAGATAGGAACCGTGATGTGATTTTTTTTTTTTTTATGTCTGTTGCCACTTTTTCTTAGCTCTCACTGGACCGATATCTTTCAAAAATATGTTCAAAAGATCACAAATCGTATCTAGTTGAAGACATTACCCTTAAATATTGGAAAAAATTCCCTCGTTCCCCGCAAATGGGGAAAATTACAAATTTAAAAATCGCTAATTTTCGAAATTTTTTCACTTTTTTTTCTTAAAACTTCCATAACTTTTTTTTAAATGACCAAATCAATATAATTTTTTTTTATAGATGCATCATGTCTATACACATCATCTCCAGTGGCCGAACATTTATTGACACATAATCACTCTATTAAAACCATAAAACTAATTAAAAACGTAAATAATTACAAAGAACTTAATATCAGAGAAGCAATAGAAATGTTTAAAAATAAAAACAATTTAATTAATTGGGATCTTGGCCCACTGAAAAATTCATTATTAAACTTGTGTAAACTGGCAAAATGTGATAATATTACTTAGTGATAACGTCACTAGGTGATAAGGTCACTAGGGGTATATAAGGGAGTTTTTTCTAGTCGGGGTGTCAGTATGTGTTTAGCGTTGATAATGGTAACATTGTTTCCGAAATACGTATCCGCGACTTTTCATTAATTTTTTTGTGGCTTTTGAGTTTAATATTTTTAATATTTTTTAGTTTTTTTAAATTAATAATATTTTTAATATAGTTTTAATTTTACTTAATGACAGATTTTTCACAATAAATTAATTTTTTCAACTTAACTTTTGAAAATGTTTCGGAAAGTCTGACATTTTTGTAGATATATCTTAAATTAAAGCTAATGTAATATACTTTATCATAGAAAAAATAATTTCGGACTTTATTTTGTCGTCACGGTGAAATCAGACATCAAAGTTAATAAAAAAAAATACGATTTTTGTAAAATAATTCGTTTTTATATTTTAAAATTTATAATGCTATAACTTTTTGATAAATATAATAAAAAATTTTTTAAGAAGAAATTTTTCAAATATATTCTTCTTTTATGTAACAATTTTTTCTTTCAATCGGATCATTTCCCTTTATATATTTATGTATCATAAATATAAATATATAATATATATTATATATTCATATATTACACTTATAAATCATAAAACTTAATCAAATTATAAATAAGAAAATAGTTAATCATGTAACTTTTAGAATAATTCACCAATTTTTTAAAATTAAGCACTATCTACAGATATGCTTAGAAGCGTTTATTATGATAGTGATTTTAATCACTGTCAGATATCATTTATACTGGACCCAACTATCCACGTCCATACAATTTTTTTATGATAAATTTTTTTTTTATGTCTGTTGCCACTTTTTCTCAGCTCTCACTGGACCGATTTCTTTCAAAAATACGTCAAAAGATCACAAATCGTATCTAGTTGAAGACATTACCCTTAAAAATTGAAAAAAAATTCCCTCATTCGCCGTAAATGGGGGAAATCTCCAAAAAAATTACAAATTTAAAAATAGCTAATTTTCGAAATTTTTTCACTTTTTTTTCTTAAAACTTCCATAACTTTTTGAAAAATCAACAAATCAACTAAATTTATTTTTATACTAAAACCTTAAATATCTACTTTTTATTTGATATCATTTTTTTGAAAATCTATCACTTAACCTGCTCATTAGGGAGGATTTAAAATAGTAACTTTTTTACAAAAATTAACTTTTTCAACTTAATTTTTGAAAATGTTCCGGAAATATTGCGTCCTTCAAACATATAACAAATTAAAGTTTATTTTATGTACTAAAAAATGAAAAAAAAAATTTGTCCCGACACTTTCGATTGCTATTTACATATAGAAGATAGGGACAAATTTTTTTCTTCTAATTAGTAGCACGCAACATAACTTTTGATTTAATATGTGTTTAAAGGACGCTTTATTTCCGGAATATTTTCAAAACTTATGTTGAATAAGTTGAGTTTTGTAAAAAAAATGTTATTTTGAACCCCCTCTGGGAGGTATATAGTTAGATTTTCTAAAAATATATATCATATGAAAGAGAAATATCTTGTTTCTATATAAAAAAATTATATAGATTTGTTCATTTTTGAATAAGTAATGACAGTATTAAGAAAAAAAATGTCAATTTTACCGATTTTAAAAAGTGTAATTTTTTTGGGTGGAATTTCCTCTATTAATAGGGGAAAATTATTTTGATTTTTAAAGATAATTTCTTCAACTAGATACGATTTGTGATATTTTGACGTATGGTTGAAGATATCGGCCCAGTGAGAGGCTGAGAAATAGTGGCGGTGACAAATATATATATAAAAAAAAATACATCATGGTAAATTTGATATACCTACTCAGCTTCGCATCGAAGCTAAAACATACGTTTGATATTATTATTATTTGAATTGGAAAAATAAAACAAATTTATTTATATATGAATTAATTCACAATGTGTATATTAATAGTTCAATATTATAAAAAATATTTTCATGAAGAGTTTTTGTTGTTATTGGTATTGGTATCTTAATATATATATTTTTTAATTATTAAATAAGATTATTTCTATCAATATATTTTGAATCGTGAAAATTAATGTGTTCCATTTTGTATTATTATTTGTTACCATATTGATGAACATATTTTTATGTTAAATTTATTTATTTATGTAATTATTGTATAATAAAAAACTTATTTGACTCTTTTAAATAAAAACAAACTTTGTTAATAGTGTATAAATCTATTTTTAGAAAAAATTTTTAACGCACTAAAAAATATGTCAAATAGTCGTTTATTGCAGTTTAAGAAATGATTCGATAATTCTCGTATGTCACTGTGATATAATTTTAATTTATATGTTAATTTTACACGCATGTTCTTTGTAATTATTTACGCTTTTAATTAGTTTTATAGTTTTGAAGGAGTGATTATATGTCAATAAATATTCAGTCACGGGAAATTTATTAACTTCTTGATTTTTAATATTTCTTCGGTATTCTTTAAACGTGGATCCCGATATTTCTTTTTATTTGTTCTTTGTAACATTTATTACAACTTCGACATTGTATTTTATAAGTACACGATTTGCCCCTTCTTCTACTTATTTTCTAATATTTTAAACATTCAATTTTTTTAAATTATTTTATTATAATAATAAATCCAACCCTACTTTAAATTTTATTTAATAATAAAAATCTATTGTGAGCTTTTCTTATTGGGTAGCTAGTCTCGTCGCTAATGTCTTAGTTTTAACGAACATCGCGCCGGTAGACAACGCAGAGAAACTTACGAGTATATTTGCAATGTTTAATTTTTGTTTTGGTGTTAATTGTGCCGCATCCTTTCAAGGCGTTTTCTAGCGCCGGGACACATTGGGCCACCACAATTCCGCCTTGATAAATTTTTTGCATAGATATAAATATTTCTGATTCTTGTTTTGGCCAGGCCAGAGGAAAATTTAAGAAATATTGGTGTCTATCACTCAATAAAAAAAATACTTATTCAACAGACGTAAACAACTAATAAGTACTCATTATAAATTATATTTATAATAAAATATAGAGTGTTTAAAATCTTTCACGAGTAAGATCAGTCATAGACTTTGTGTAATTAAATCTTATTATTTAAAATTTTGAATAGTTTTTGTATGTAATTATATTGACTATATGACGAATAGTGTAAATTGTATATGTAGTGCGTTTAATACCAAAATCAACATTGGATTACTTGAAATATTATTGCATTACACAGGACGTAAGGTAAGTACAATTTAATCTATGCTTTTGAATCTCCAATAATCTATTGCGTAACAAACCATCAATAAAAATTGAATAGGAGAATTAATAATTAGTAAGAGAAACAATTAATAAAAAAATATATAATAAATATTATAGATGAGACATTTAATTTTAATTTAATAAAAAAAATTAATATTATATATTAATTTATTTATAATATATTTTATTTAATTATTTACATTTATACTTTCTTATTTCTTTTTATTTTTGGTTTATTACAAAAACATAATAATTTATAAAATTTAAACTAGTAAATCATAAAATAAATTGTTAACAATGTGACTAGAATATGTAAGAAATGTAAACATAATTAGCAAAATATATTCCTCAAAAAAAATTATTTATTTAAAATAACTTAATTCACTTTTCTGTAACTTAATTGTTTAAAAATGAATTAGCAACAATATTCCAAAAGTATTGTAATGTTTCAGTTTCTAAATCATTAACTCTTCATAACTAAGCTGTTAAATTTTATTTCTTAAGACTGGCATTACAGCTTTTATTATAACGAATAATTAATTATTATGAATAAGTTTTGACTTACAGAATATTTTGAAGAATATAATTTTTTTTTTTGTTTAAATAATCAAAATAATTATTTGATAAATGGTAATTTATAAAATTATGTATATGATACATTAAGTAGCTGTCTTAAAAATGTAGTTTTAAGATGCTTCTTCAATTAAATAGTCTTATTTTGTAAAAAAAAATAAAGGATTATTTAAATGAAGCTATTAATAAATGCTTTTGTAAAGTATAAAATGTTGTTGAATAAGAATTTTATGTTTAATTTTAAAATTCTTAAATTAAATAAGAGATTTCAGAGTAATAACACTGAGAAAAAAATAGTTTTTTTTTCATAAAAATTAATTTTTTTATTTAGTATTTCAAAAATTAATATTTAGGATACTCAGGGTCCAATGTAAGATTATTGTTCACAAAATGATTGGTTCTGAGTATTTTTATCTATTAGAAATATATTTTTATGGATGTTACTCAATCTGGTTGAAAATTAACTTAGGAGTTAATAAAATCATCTTCAAAAAATGGCTACAAAGAATAATAATTTTTGTTTGTTTAATTTTTCACAGTCAATTATAAAATAAATGTTTTTAGTGTAGTTAAAAACTAAAAAAAACGATTAAAACAGTTAACATTTTTTTTTATCAAAAGTTAATAAGGATGTTAGAACCTGGTGATGGGACAACCTGTACGTTCATATTGAGATTATAAGCTAATTTATTTTTGTCATGCTCATTAATATAAATGACGTCTAATAAATTAATATTTTTGACTATTAATTAACTTAGATTAGTTAAAAAAATTTTTGTTTTTTTTTTTTAGCAAAGAAAATTTTAAAATTCATTTTATATTAAATTTTATTATTTATAAAATAATAAATGGATGAAATAAGATGAATTAAATTTTTTATGTCATGTATTACAAACTTTATTTTATTAGCTTTAATGTTGATTTTCGGCACTTTTAGATTGCATTGTATCTTTAAAAATTTTGGACCTCCAACCAATTTTATGTATCAAATCTTTTAGGACATGTATGCAAGTCTATCTATCTCTTCATCTAACAATTTGTGCATACTTAATATTTTTATTTATTACTTATGAAAAACAAGCTTAATTTCCTAAGAATGATTATATAAATATTTTTCATAGTATTATAAAAAATATTTATAATTTTTTTTTACCGTACAAATGTTAAGTATTAAATTTATATATTAAAACTAAAATTTTTAAAATACTGAAATTAGCAGGTTTGAATAATGAATTGTATTTTTAAATATTGTATTCTACAATTAATGATCATTTGTTCTATTCCTATGTGAAATTCTTTTTTATGAATCATTTGATTTTAATTTAAATAATAATTTACTTTTATTGTTCTACTAATTTAATTACATACATAATTAATATTTATATTAGACGGGTAAAAATTTAACAAAATTGTCATTTTTCTACCGTTGATAATTTAAAAGAATTCAAAGAACTATTATTTTCTCTAGTAAATATATAATGTAATGAATAGTTTTTTTACCTTCAAAAGTTTGAATTAGCTGTTCAAGATTTAAATCTTTCAACTTATTTGAGTTCATTCATCCATTGTTGTAATTATTTTATAATGTATTGTTAAATTATATTATTATATATGTTAATTATAAAAAAAACGGTAGCACAGTGGGGTCGCGGCATAGTGGAGACATTGCATAGTTGGATCCAGTATAGATTTAATCTGACAGTGATTAAAATCACTACCATAAGAAACGCTTCGATGCAAATCTNTCTGACAGTGATTAAAATCACTATCATAAGAAACGCTTCGATGCAAATCTGTAGATAGTGTTTAATTTTAAAAAATTGATGGATAATTGCAAAAGCAACATCAACTTCTATTAAAATAAAATACAAAACCCATAATTTTCATACAAAAATAGCATATTTTTCAATATGGTAGCCATTTGCGTATAGAAGATAGATCGTCAGGACAAATTTTTTTTTTTCATTTTGTAGTACATAAAATAAGCTTTAATTTTATATATGTTTAAAGGACGCAGTATTTCCGGAACATTTTCAAAAATTAAGTTGAAAAAGTTATTTTTTGTAAAAAAGTTACTATTTTAAATCCTCCCAGTGAGCAGAATAAGTGTTAGATTTTCAAAAAAAATTATATCAAATGAAAGGGAAATATCTAAGGTTTCAATACAAAAAAATATTATTTTTATTTGTTCATTTTTGAAAAAGTTATGGCAGGTAATTAAAAGGTAATTTTTATCGCAAACATTACATTTTTTTTTAAATTTTCGACAGCCATTTGCACATAGAAGATGTTGGGACAATTTTTTTTTTTTATTTGATAGTATATAACATAACCTTTGATTTGATATATGTTTAAAGGACGCAGTATTTCCGGAACATTTTCAAAAGTTCAGTTGAAAAAGATCTATGTTTTTTACAATATTTTAAGTTTTGAACGCCGTCTATATAAGCGGAAATTGTCCAATTTTAATAAAAAGTATGTCAAATGAAAGATGTACTTATAATGTATTTAGAAAAAAAAAATTTGTGCTGATATATACATTTTTCAAAAAGTTATAGCATTTTTAAGTTGAAAATTTAAAATCGAAAATCGAAAATTTTAACACAAAAATAGTGTTTTTTTAACTACGGCAGCCGTTTAAATGTAGAAAAAAAAGTGTCGGGACAAATTTTTTTTTTTCATTTTGTAGTACATAAAATAAGCTTTAATTTGATATATGTTTAAAGGACGCAGTCTTTCCGGAACATTTTCAAAAATTAAGTTGAAAAAATTAATTTTTGTAAAAAAGTTGCCATTTTAAATCCCCCCCAATGAGCAGGTTAAGTGATAGATTTTCAAAAAAATGATATCAAATGAAAGGTAAATATCTAAGGTTTTAGTATAAAAAAAAATTATGTTGATTTGTTGATTTTTCAAAAAGTTATGGAAGTTTTAAGAAAAAAAAGTGAAAAAATTTCGAAAATTAGCGATTTTTAAATTTGTAATTTTTTTGGATATTTCCCCCATTTGCGGGGAATGAGGGAATTTTTTTCAATTTTTAAGGGTAATGTCTTCAACTAGATACGATTTGTGATCTTTTGACGTATTTTTGAAAGAAATCGGTCCAGTGAGAGCTGAGAAAAAGTGGCAACAGAAAAAAAAAAAAAAAAAACACATCATAGTAAAATTAATACCTTCTCCGCTTCGCATCGAAGCTAAAATTAAACAATTAACGAAAAAATATTTAGATATCATCTTTTCGTCGACTATCGTTCTCAATGAATCACAGAATGATGAGTCGTTCATATACATCGGCCAATTAGCCCGACGCGCGTCCTTGTCTGGAAAAAGCGGCCATTTTTCATCGATGAATATAAGCGCGATCCAGACAACAAGTTTTATAAAGATATCTGAATAGATTTTTCCCGCGTACTAACAATTAACTCCATGTGCAATTATTATACAATCAAAACCGAATAGCGCATTAATTAACATATCATTGTGCAAGTTATAACAGTACTTACAAACAATAGCAAACGCTAAATTTTTATTTTATATTTGTTGTCCAGTAATCAATAATAATATGGTTGTATTACCTATACTGTATAGTTGCTCTAACTAAATACTCGGGTAAAAATAACCATGTATAATAACTAAATTAATTTGGCTAATCCAACCATACGTTACTGGGTAGAATTACTGATAAAGACAGTTGCAAATACTATAATATGGTTCTCCTAACCATTTACCATACCAAAATCATTTTTTTTCGCGTAGTGTCCATTCTATTCACAAAATAGTACAAACGAATTTTCTATTATTTGATGATGTAGTACAAGATTTTTATGAACGACTTTAAGAACAATGTATCATTTCGTAATCTTAGTCTCAACTTTCAAATTTAGCAAGAATATATTAGTCATAAAATAAAAAAATAAATAGATAAATAATATAGCATTGCTTTACCACGTATAAAATTTTAAGTAAATAAACTATTTATGTTGAGGATATACAATTTCAATTCGAATTGCGAATAACATTTTCATAATTCATATAAAGTATTATTTAAATAGCGTTAAAAAATGTTCAATTTTCTTTATAGCAAAATTACTGAACGTTAATATTATATAAAAATATACTACAAAAATTTGACCATAATAGAATTTAATTATATATTAAAATGTTTTTATAAACATAATGATTAAAAAATTGTTGTGACAAATGCTTCCAACACTAAAAGACAATAAATGATGTATGGAACAATACTTGATTAATTTTTTTTTCAAAATTTAAAAAAAATTAAATTGATAGATAGATATTTCTGAAAATCTTTATTCGACGTATCCTAGGGTCGGTTACCTATTCACTAAAAATAAAAATTCCGTTCTGAAATGGCTTAAATATGTCAAATGTAAATAAGGTTATGTCTACATAACTACGAGTATCATATTAAATGAAAAATACAGCAATTTAATAATAATTTTATTAAGATTATGTATGTTTAATATGGTAAATTAACGGTAAAAACTCATGTTTTATATAGTTTAAAAAATAATAATCTATACTATTTATTAAAATTCACATTTATATCGAAAATTAAAGTGAAAGGATAAAAAAGTTCCTTAATCATTGAATACATAATTTTTTTTCATTTTAAATTTGCACATTTTTCTTGCGCAAATATTTTAAAAGTGTACGATGTACATATAGAATTATGGTCCTTATTATTAAAGTTTTAAAATATGATAAACAGAACTCCAAAATGTGTTCTAGTACATCTAAAAGTAAGACGTTATATATTTGGTCGCGACTGATCAGCCTTAATGCGTGCCACAAAAGGGTTGAATATCCGATGTACAGAGTAGTTGTTCAGTTTTTTTTTAATTATCTTAAAATTTATTATATTTAAAATAAAAACGAAATCTGTAGATAATATTGTTTTCTGTAAAAAAAATTATTAAACAATTTCAAATTAACAATTAAAATTATTTGTGGTGCTATACCCATCATTATTTATTTTTCAATGTATTCATTATCTAATATTAATATACAATTTGAACTTCTATAGAAAATTTATTCAAAATTATATTTTCTAAAAAAACGCAATATTATCAAATTATTATTAGGCTAAACGTCTAGTTATAATACAGTTGTTCACACTTTATGCATTTATCATTTGTCAGAAAAAGTGTTGCACCAACTGGCGTGAAGGAGAATACAAAAAAAAAAATAGAAAAAAAGAAACACAACACTTAAGTTTTTAGAAGGCGTCGAGCCGTTTATTGACGGTTTCTATTATGACAATACTAAGCACAGGAAATAATCCGGAAACACAGAGTATGTATATATATATATATATATATATATATATATATATATATATATATATATGTATATATATATATATATATATGTATGCAGAAGTAAAAAAATGTTCGTAGCTGCGGTTGTGATTCGGTTGAGTTGACGGAAGGTAAAAATCTCCATATCGGTGTCACGAAGATGACTTACTAAACGTATTATTGCGGCGGGTATTTGAAATTAGGTATTTATTGGACTTACATCACGACGATAACGCGTGTGAGTATCAGTCCAGTTTACAGAGGGCTGAGAAGGAGCTGACACGATCGCGTTGTGCCAAACGGGTGACAACGCCGCGGTCGTGTCACATTGAATATTGGTATCGTTAGCTTGAGCAAAAAATACACCAGTTTGTTTTACAGAAGATATTTACGTAATGAGAAAAAAAGGTCAAAATTACTGTTTATGATTCTACGATTTATATAATCTTGTTGTAGTATTCATCTTGATTTCGGTTATTTCAGTATTTTTTAAACTTTTATTTATTGTATTTTAAAATTTCCCGTATATTTTTAGCTAGCCTAATAAGAAACCAAATAATTGACGGAAAATAATCTTGAAAATGAAACGTTTATCTTTTATAATATACGAATGATAAATCCTGAGTAACATGAAAGTGCGTCACTTGTCATCGATTGGAAAAAAGCTCGTATCTTTACTCAATATCGTTTGGACTGTATTATTAAGGGTAAAAAACTAAAAGAAGGTTTACGAAGATTAGGAAAATTAAAAACTCATACCAATGAACTTAATATCAATGGACGAAATGAACTTAACATTAAATGATTAATTTGATATCGCTTATGCTGGGAGCTTTTTTTTTTCATAAATATTGACCAAGAAAATTAGTTTTTAACTGCACAAATGAAAACGAGACGTTAAGGGTGTATACTAGGAGTGGACAAGACACTACAAAAATTGGAGACAACAAATTAGCTAAAGGAGAAACATTTAATAACTTGATAAAAAATTTTTAGCTTCGATGCGAAGCTAAGAAAGTATTAATATTAATATGATGATTTTTTTTTTTATCTTTTTTAAAAGATCATAAATCGTAACTAATCGAAGACATTCCCTTAAATATTGAAAAAATTTCTCTCGTTCCTCGTAAATGGGAGAAAACTCCAAAAAAATTACAAATTTAAAAATCGTTAATTTTCGACAATTTTTTTAAATTAAAACCTCCAGAGAACTTTTTGTAAAATAGATTAATTCAAACAATTTTTTTTTATAAATGTATTTTATATATCTCATTCATACGAAATACTTTTTATTTAATCAAACCATTTCCCTAAATACCATGAGGGTCAAAACTTTAAACATGCGTATAGAAACTAGGACTTTTTTTTTTATTTTCGAAAGTGTTCGGGAAATACTGACACTTTTATATATACCTGAAATTAAAGCTTATGTAATATACTTAAATTAAAAAATAAAATTGACCTCCGGTTTGCCTTCATGGTGAAAATGACTGCCGTATTAAAAAATATGCTATTTTTGTTTTAAAATTCCCGGTATTGTATTTCATTTAATTTTAAAATACCCGACAAGGGGAATACGCTAGTCAAACTTATTTAAAAAGTAAAAAAAAAAGGAATTATATGTGTTATGTATTAATATTATAATATATATTTAATTTTACCCGTACATATTATTTATTGGAAATAATTAATCATTTACAATTACTTTTCGATTCAGAAAATGAAAAACATTTGGCTCTTAATTATTCAAATGTTACTAAACAAATATTATAAGTCACAAATGTTTTAGGGACTCGAAATCTATACTAGTTTTTCAAGTATTCAATATATCATTTTAAAACATTTACACTATAATATAATTTATACCTATAGTATACATTTTGTACAACAAAAGTCATATTATATTAACGGTTTAATAGTGTCAAATGAGGTAACTTTATAAACCAATTACGTAAAATTACTAAAAATAGCCATTTTTTTCGTGGTAATAAAACGAATCATTACGTCAGATATTAAATTGACTTAATAAAATATTAGATTAAATTAAATAAAAAAATACAAAATAGAATATATTAATTCTAGTTATAGCATAATTATAAATTAATAATATACTTATTAAATTTATATTCTAATAAATTATGAGTAGTCATATTTTTACATTTTTGTACATGGTATAACTTAGTTAATACTGTTATGAGTCTTATTAATTGTACTATTCATGTTATCAATTTTCTCTTATAAAAAAAAATAATAAATAGTGTTATAAAAATGTGACGAAAAATCAAATTCTTCTTTTATTTTTATACTTTTCTTTACATGCGTATAACTTTATACACATATAAGTTAATATTGATAACTTGGACATGTGTAAAAAAAAAAAATACCCATTAAGACGCATAGGCGTAGGATAGTCAAATTTTTTGTTAGGGCTAAATTTAATTTTCTCCTCTTCAAATAATAGTTTTTATATAACAATGCTACATGCATTTTACTAAATTTTTGAGTGGCTAAGCTTCCTCGGTCTCTCTATTTACCGTACTCCTATACTACGACGATTAAATTTTATTTTTTAAGTTATTACCTTGAACTATAATAATTGCAGTAATTATTACTCCAACAATACCATTCAATAAATTACCATAATAGGTAATTACAACGAACAAAAATAATTTCTATTATCATTTCTCCAATAATATGAATGGTATATTAAAAAAAAAAGGCAGCACAATGGGATCGTGGTATAAGGGGACGTGGCATAGTTAAGTATAGGTGATATCTGACAATGATCAAATTACTATCATAAGAAACGCTTCGATGCAAATTTGTTGATAGTGTTTAATTTTAAGAAATTGGTAGATTACTCCAAAAAAAACTCTTATTTCCTTCATTATTATAAAGTAGTTGTTACTTTATCGTACCGTACGTTATCGTATAGTTTATTATTATTATTATTACTATTGTTTGATAAGCAGACGATTGGTTTTTACTAGCGATGGAAAATGTCGAATAGTAACTATCGAACTATTCCACAGATGTCCACTATTCGAACTATTCGATAGTTTATGCTAAAAATAAACTATTTGGTTGTATAAACACAATTTGAATAGTTTAAAATATTTGAAAATGCCTATCACTAATTTTTACTATTATTAATTGTATAATAATTTATTTTAAGTATTCGTTAATTATCTTTTTATCAAAATTAAGTGTACTTGATAAAAATTTTAGGTAGAACTAATCGAATAGCTTTTAAAACTATTCCGTTGTATAAAAACAATTCGATGAGTTATTCGATAGCTTTTACACAACGGAAAAAAAACATGTCTTCTAATACATGTCTCATTATGCACATATAGCGAAAATTATTTATAGTTAATCGATCAAGGAAGCCTTCTTCTTGTTGTAAGAAAATACAGTCCATATTCGCAAAATTTGATCCAATTACGTGCTCGATCAGTCTAAGTAAAGCGCGTCTTAAATACGAATATATCGTATTGTGGTACTAAATAATGTTTTATACTTTAATGATAAACGTGAATAAAAATTAAGGGGGTTGATACAAAACTTTTCAGAAAATAATTTGTTGTTAATTATGAATAAATGATCCACATGGTCAGAGTTAAACAATATACTTTTCTTGGTCAAATTTTCGTGCTAATTCAAATCAGCAATCATATTTTTTCTATAACCAATAATTTTTGATATTAATACTAATTAGTTAAAAACTATAGGATATAACTATAAGGAAAATAGTTCTAAACATTTCAATTGTATCATTTATTTAAACACCAAGAGTTACATAGAAACGATTAATATTTCTTTTGATATGATTTATTACCATAAAAATATAATTAAAAATAAAAAAAAATTGTTTTTAAATTATTACAGATTTTGATTTTTAATATGTTAAAAATAATCAGTGCAAAATATTATTTTTTTTGTCTTTTAAAGTTGATTTTTTTACTATAACTCATTGCTCAACTTCAAGTTTGAAATTTTGATTATTAAATAGAAAATTTTTTAGAATTAAAAAAAAAAATGTATTGTTAAAATTATTATACAGGAAAGTATTAAAAAATTTCCTGATTTCAGGAAATTTTATAATTACTATTTACTGTAAATCAGAAAAGCTCAATATTTTTTTTTGCAGTTTTATTGTAATAGATCAATTAAATTGAAACCGTAGTAATCATTTTTAAGTAACTTTTGGTGTTTAAAAAGATTCTACATGTGAATAATGAAGAATTAAATTAATTTTAAAGATTTACTTTAAAAAATCTGCCCAATGGAACGTATTATAAAATTTGATTGTAATTGCAAACATTTTTTGTAAATTTGTGTGAAACTGAAAATAAATTATTTTTATATAGCAACATGTTAACAAAAAAAAACCCAGCACAGGGGGGTCGCGGCACAGTTGTGACGTGGTATAGTTGGATCAAGTATAATGATATCTGACAGTGATTAAAGTCACTATCAAAAATAAAGGCTTCGATGCAAATCTTTAGATAGTGTTTAATTTTAAAAAAATTGGTGGATTATTCCAAAAGCTTCATAAACTGCTAGTTCCTTATTAATATCCTGATTAAGATAAAGTATGTCGAATGAAAAAGGGATTATTAAAAAATAGTATTTCCCATAAAAAAATTATATTGATCAATACACTTTTCAATAAGTTATAGCATTATAATGTTAAAAATGTAAAAAATAAAATTGAGAATTTTCACACAATAATAGCATTCGATAGCCGTTTTCAACATGAAGACAAGTCCAGAGGTCAAATTTTTTTTTTTCAAATTAAAGTGTATTACATTAGCTTTAATTTAATATATATATAAAAGTGTCAGACCTTCCGGAACATTTTCAAAAGTTAAGTTGAAAAAGTTATTTTAAATCCCCCCCTGTGGGCAGAAAAAAGGTCAAATTTACAAAAAAAATATACCAAATAATAGGTAAAGACATCAAGCATCTATAAAAAAAAAATTATATTGATATGTTCATTTTTTAAAAAGTTACGGCAGTTTTTAGTAAAAAAAATTGAAAAAATTTCGAAAATTAGCGATTTTTAAATTTGTAATTTTTTTGGAGGTTTCCCCCATTTACGGGGAACGAGGGAAATTTTTTCAATTTTGAAGGGTAATGTCTTCGACTAGATACAATTTGTGATCTTTTGACGTATCGTTGAAAGAAATCCGTTCGGTGAGAGCTGAGAAAAAG
>NW_026099573.1:29331325-29364907 GCF_025091365.1 Daktulosphaira vitifoliae
AAAAAAAAAAAAAAAAAAAAAAAAAAAAAAAATATATCATAGTAAAACCAATACCTTCTCAGCTTCGCATCGAAGCTAAAAAAATTGGAATATTATAAACTGGTAGTAACACACACAAATGAAGTTAGAAAATGTATAAATTATAAAGTAAAATAATTTAATTTTGTAGTTGAAACCTATTATCATATCAAACTTTATATGACAATAAATACTTAAAAAATTAGAAATGAATGATTTTAATTATCTACATGGAGAATAAGGGATAAGCAACTTTTTATTTGATAAAAGACATTTTTTTTTCAATTATTTAGGGTAATATCTTTAAGTAGCTACTAGTTGTAATCAATTGATGTATTGTTAAAAAAAGTTGATCAAGTAAAAACTGAGAAAATGAATGAGAGCCACAAAAAATAATTATATAATAAAATAATTTTAATATGAATAAGAAATTTCTTCAAACGAGGGGAGACTACAGTAATGGGGTCCCCGATATTAATTGAAGTTTTGAATCTAAATGAGATAAAAATAAAATGAGTTAAAAGTTTTTTCATACATTAATAAGGTATTTTGAAATAAATTAAATATAAATTCGAGAATTTTAAGACAAAAATAGCATATTTTTGAATACATTAGCCATTTTGACTATGAAAACTATGAAAACTTAAAAATGTTCTTTTTCCATATTAGAGTACATTACATAAGCTTTAATTTAAGATTATATATATATATATAAGTGTCAGTATTTCCAAGACATTTTCAAAAATTAAGTTGAAAAACATCTACTTTCTATATGCGTTTTTAAGTTTTAAGGGGGGTTCCCTTGTATAAAAGGAAATGGTCTGATTTTAGAAAAAATGTATGTCGAATGATAGAAGTATATAAATATATTTATCATAAAAAAATTGTATGGATGTGGATAGTTGGGTCCAGTATAAATGATATCTGACAGTGATTAAAATCTATGATAAAGTATATTACATTAGCTTTAATTTAAGATATATCTATAAAAATGTCAGACTATTCGGAACACTTTTAAAAGTTAAGTTGAAAAAGTTAATTTATTGTGAAAAAACTGTAATTTTAAATCCGCTCCTGTTGATAGGTTAAGGGTCAGATGATAGGAAGACATGATGCATCTATAAAAAAAAATTATATTGAATTGGTTATTTTGAAAAAAGTTATTGCAAATTTAAATAAAAAAAAATTGAAAAAATTTCGAAAATTAGCTATTTTTAAATTTGTAATTTTTTTGGAGATTTCCCCCATTTACGGCGAATGATGGAATTTTTTTTCAATTTTTGAGGGTAATGTCTTCGACTAAATACGATTTGTGATCTTTTGACTTATCGTTGAAAGAAATCGGCTCGGAGAGAGCTGGGAAAAAGTGGTAACAGACACAAAAAAAGAAAAAACACATCATAGTAAAACTAATACCTTCTCAGCTTCGCATCGAAGCTAAAATAAAGAGTACACGTTAGTGTAACGAGGGTCTGAACTAATCCGTTTTAATATTAACTTATTGGATGATAATCATTTAAAAAAACGTTTCAAGGGAAAATAATAGGGGTCCCTACTGGATTACTGGTTTTGCTTCAACGTAAATATTTTATATTCTTTCCTCAAATTGATACCTATACGTCTGAGGTAAACTATCATACATCCATTTTTGAAACAAATACGTAAACAGTTTGATAGCTTGATTTTTAATTATAAAAAAAATATAATTTTCGAATAACTATGATTTTAAAAATATTTTAATGTATATTTAAATTGTATTATAGTCAGACTTTAGTAGAATATTTTTATATATTTTTTATGTTCAATAATTTCTGCTTTATTAAATTGAACATTTTTTAATACTGTTTAAATAATAACTTATACGAATCATGAAAATATTATTTGCAATTCAAATTTAAATTGTTTATTCTTCAACGCAAATAGTTCATCTACTTAAAATTTGATATGTGTTAAAACAATGACATACTATTTATCTATTGTTTTTTTATTTTCTGACTAATATATTAATGTTAAATTTGAAAGTTGTGACTATTAATACGAAATTCTACACTGTTCTTTAAGTCGTTTATAAAAATCTTGTTCGATATCATCAAAGAATAGAAAATTCGTTTGTACTATTTTGTGAATAGAATGGACTTTATCATAATATTAAACGCATTTATTCTTTTACTTAATTTTTTCCATTTTTCAGAAACGTACAAAATATTGGAACTATTCAACGGAAATACAGTGGAGAACGAAATCCTTTTCTGCGATGACGACAATTTTCGTCTGGTCGACATAAACAATGGCGAAGTTACAATGGAACAATACTATATGGCAATGAAAAACAGGGCGAATAAATATTTATACTTGTTATCACGAGATTTATTACTTATGGTTGGTCCATTTAGTAATAATACGATAATAGATAGACTTACAAAATGTTTGAACACCATTATGAGTTGCATGGAACACAACGGAATTCCCATATTTGACTGGAAAACACATTTACCGAAGGCAAATGTTCCTAATATACATGTATCCACATATTTGGAGAATTTTATGAAATCGTTGGAGCGTTCATTTGTTTTTTATAACAAAGACACTAAAACATGTATAATGGTAAATGGTAATACAGATTTACAAAAAATAATCAAAGTAAAAATTCAATCTATATCATTACATCAAAGTATACTCAAAAATGGTATAAGTTTTCTTAACAGTAATGAGAAGGAAATGCAAAAGATCCGAGATGATGTAAATTTTATTATCACGACCATATACCAAGAATACGGTATACAATAGAACTCATAGTGGAATCTGACAAATGAACATTTGTGCATGTGTTATAATTTTGAATTTTTGCTTAAATTGATTATTTTGATTATTATATACTATATTATTGTATCATTATATTAATATACTATATAAATATAAATAATTTAGTTAATAAATATTTGCTTTTATTAATCGCAACTGATCCATGAGTATAATCCGCTTAATTACTCACGAAATAAATAATATATTGAAAAAATTGTTTGTTTTATTAGTTACATATATTAAATGATTAATCAGCTATGAATTACTTATTGACACTATCGCATATAACTTATTGGACTGTTTACTTTATTTTAATTACATCATAAATACTCAAGTGTATTATAAAATAATAGTAATACTATGCGTTTAAACTATAACCTTAAGTTTTAAGGATATATGGATGAGTATAAGGATCATGGTTAAAGAGATAGCTTTGGCATCTCCAATAGTTTCAACGCGGTCCAGCTGACTCGTTATTGATATAGTGTTTGGGTACAGGCTATGTGTCACCCTTTAGTGTTTAATAAAACTATTTTCACTTTTAAAGAACTATTATCAGTAAATGATTGTTCATTTTCGTTAAAAATGTATTATATTGTTTTACAGAACCGTTATTATATAAAACACTACAATTTAATTAATTATCGGAGATTACCTAAAATACGGATCGTCCACTACTGCTGACGAGAACTTCCAAATAATTTCAGGCAACGCAGTTATATTGTATAATAACTATCGAAGTTAAAGCGTTTTAAAATTATGAGGTATTTTGTAATCGTATGTTACACGGAGACAATCATTATTTTCTGAACTTGTAATCGTTGTAATACACTTGATTTATTTATTTATTAGGGTTCGTAAACGATATTTTTTGGGACATCAATATCATATCGAATTTCAGCGATATTGTATCGCAATATCTAAAAAAAAAAATTATATTCAAAAATTAAAATGTTTTCAACATTCTTTTTTCCAATGATACCGTAAAGTTATTATTGTTGTAAAAATCAGACTATGTACACCAACCAAATCAGATTATGATATTACTATAAAAAAAATTTAGACAATAGTGATAATAACGATAATCAAATATTTTCAAATTACTTTTTTATGAAGAAATAAGTTTCTTTTTTGTTACCAGAATTTATCATTATATATTGGTTATATCAAATGGATGAAATTGTTCTTTATTGAATTATATTATTATAGTTTCAGTGTTTTGGTTTTAAATAATAATAATAATAATATAATATCCTAGCACTGATTGGCAAATGTAAAACATTTTTAAATACCAAAAGTTACTTAGAAATGATTACTATGATTTATATTTAAGTAATCTATTACGACAAACATGCAAAAAGCTTTTCTGATAAATTTACTGTAAATAGTAATAATAAAATTTCCAGATTGCATATTAATCTCAACAATACAATTTTTTTTATTCTCATAAAATTTTCTATTTAATGATGTAATTGTTATAATTCAAAAAAATAAAAGCAAAAAAGGGGGTTGGTAAAATATAAATAATGAAAATGAAAGATGAATATTTGGGCTTAGTGAGAACCTGATGTTGTGGTTCTATCGGGGTCGCATGGTTCGAGGGTTTAGAACGACAAAGACAAGTAGATATAAAAATATATGTTAAGTTCCTCTTATAGAGGTAAAATAAACTTTTGTCTGGTTAGTTTCTAATGTCCTAACTAAGAGGCAACGAAACGGCGAAGCCAGTTCACGAATACCTCGGCAACGAGACGGCAGAGCCAGTCCACGAATACCAGAGCCTAATTTATACAGTAGAAATCACGCTAGGTTTTTTAAAACATCTTTAAGGCAACGAAACAGCAGAGCCAGTTTACAAATACCATATAACGTGATTATGTATAATTTCTTTAACCAACCAGTCAAAATTGACACTTTAAAATATTAATTTAATAAATGATCTATTGCTTTGTCATACTTTACTCAAACTTATTTACTCCAAATAATTGGGATAAAATAAAATTACTTATTTCTTTTATTTTTGTAAATTGCTTGTAAAATGATTTGATAATTATCTCGATATGTTTAAAAGTATTTAATTCGCACTTCGTCAAAAGATAAATAATTAAAACAAGTTCTTTTCATATATAAATAAAACGCATAAAAGTCAGCCGACAACAACACAGGGCTGTGACTGATAATTGTTACTTTTTTTTATTCTTATTTCAATCCGGAGAAAACGAACTCTCTTGGTCGCTGTCACTTCTTCTTTTTTCGTCTCTCTGGAGTCTTTCCCTGACTCTCTCTGACTGAAAGGATTTCAGTGCTTTTTATAGTAAAATGATAGTACCCCCAATCCAGGGATATTGTTGTCAGCGTTTTTAATTACCTTTTTAGTTTATTGTATTTAATTATACATTACATGATTATTATGTTGAGATAACATATTTAACAATTGATAAATTGACATATATATAAATAATAAGAAATTGTGTTGAACATCGTATTTGTTATGACAGATAAATTATTTGTTTGTTTACAAGTTATTTAAAATACAAATTATACATTTTTCATTGATAATCGTAAGATGCGTAATGCAAAGCATTGAGCATATTACGACATAATTTTTAAACTTACATGTTGAGCTAATAATTATGGTAACAAAGTTAACTTTTTTTTACTATAAACTTACACAAAAATCAACTTTAAAGGATAACAAAAGTAATATTGCAAAATAACATATTAAAATTAAAAAAAAATTTTGTTTTTTAATTATTTTTTTTATATGTCAATACTTATATTTTATTTATTAGTAACAATATCAAAAATTAGAAGTGATAAAAAAGTCTAATTACAGATTTTAAAACAGCGCGAAAAGTTGATTAAGAAAAGTACATTTTTGATATTAATGAGAGTTCCATGCAGTTCAGTGTATTTATTTATAAATAACAAACATTATTTTTGAAAAGTACATCAAGCTCTTTAAATTTTTATACATGTTAAAAGTAAAGAAATATACAACTACTTTATAATTTTTACAATTTCGTCGTATGAATAATAATAATAAATTATTGAATATCAATTTCATAATAAATTTAATTGCTAAAATAATATTTATTTATATATTACACTTATAAAACATAAAACTTGTAATCAGGATATAAATAAGGAAATATGAGTTGATGTTGCTTTTGGAATAATCCACCAATTTTTTAAAATTAAACGCTATCTACAGATTTGTATCGAAGTGTCTTTTATGATAGTGATTTTAATCATTGTCAGATATCATTATACTTGACCCATCTATACCACGTCACCACTTTGCCGCGACCCCCCTGTGCTGGGTTGGATTTTTTTCAGTTTACTCGTTGTCGAGGTATTATTTTATAATAAATAACTTAATTATTAAAATATGTGCTTGAGATTTTCCTTATGTATATGAGACAGCAATTTGAATTATTATCAAAAACAATGTAGTGATACTGATCCTTCTACCTATTAAGGTGCAATGGTCTACGTAAGGTTTTTTCAAGGATAGTATCACATCATAAATGATATAATCGTCTTTTATTTGAGCGCCATCTAATAAAATGCTTTCCTCTAAGTTTATTAAAATATAATAAATACTAATAATAAAAATATTCAAGTTTGTGATAATAGATGTTTGTATACTAAGAGTATTTTTAAATGCCTAATTTTTTTTTTTATAGGCTTTTATTAACCCATTAAGGCCACAGCAGCCTCCCCCGAAGGAGGAGGTTTCTTAACCATTTATACTCCAGGACGGATGGTTAGTCGGTCGCCAGAGAGTGGGATGGACTTTTAAATAAACATTTAAAATTATTTTTACCAGGCGCGTAGCCAGAATGTTTTTATTGGGTAGGCCCGCAGAAACAGTGCCGGCACAAAGTTTTGCGGGACCCGGGGCAATTTAGTCGTTGAAGCCCCAGTAGTTTTTGTATTATTTTAGCTTTGATGCGAAGCTGAGAAGATATTGGTTTTACTATGATGTGTTTTTTTTTTTTTTTTTTTGTGTCTGTTACCACTTTTTCTCAGCTCTCACTGAACGGATTTCTTTCAACGATACGTCAAAAGATCACAAATTGTATCTAGTCGAAGACATTACCCTTCAAAATTGAAAAAATTTCCCTCGTTACCCGTAAATGGGGGAAACCTCCAAAAAAATTACAAATTTAAAAATCGCTAATTTTTTCAATTTTTTTAAATTAAAACTGCCATAACTTTTTAAAAAATGAACATATCAATATAATTTTTTTTTATATAGATGCTTGATGTCTTTACCTATTATTTGGTATATTTTTTTTGTAAATTTGACTTTTTTTCTGCCCACAGGGGGTTATTTAAAATGACAACTTTTTCACAAAAAATTAACTTTTTCAACTTAACTTTTGAAAATGTTCTGGAAGGTCTAACACTTTTATATATATCTTAAATTAAAGCTAATGTAATATACTTTATTTGGAAAAAAAAAATTTGACCTCTGGACTTGTCTTCGTGGTGAAAGTTGACATCAAAGTTAATAAAAAATTACGATTTTTGTAAAATAATTTTAGCTTCGATGCGAAGCTGAGAAGGTATTGGTTTTACTAAGATGTGTTTTTTTTTTTTGTTTTGTGTCTGTTACCACTTTTTTTCAGCTCTCACCGAACCGATTTCTTTCAATGATACGTCAAAAGATCACAAATCGTATCTAGTCGAAGACATTACCCTTAAAAATTGAAAAAAATTCCCTCGTTCCCCGTAAATGGGGGAAACCTCCAAAAAAATTACAAATTTAAAAATCGCTAATTTTCGAAATTTTTTCAATTTTTTTTACTTAAAAGTGCCATAACTTTTTCAAAAATGAACATATCAATATAATTCTTTTTTATATAGATGCATAATATCATTACCTTTCATTTGGTATATTTTTTTCATAAATTTAACCCTTAACCTGCCCACAAGGGGGGATTTAAAATGACAACTTTTTCACAAAAAATTAATTTTTTTAACTTAAATTTTGAAAATGTTCCGGAAGGTCTGACACTTTTATATATATCTTAAATTAAAGCTAATGTAATATACTTTATTATGAAAAAAAAAAATTTCGGACTTTATCTTATCTTCATGGTGAAAATGGCTACCGAATGCTATTTTTGTGTGAAAATTTTCGATTTTGTATTTTCCATTTTTAACTTTATTATGCTATAACTTTTTGAAAAATGTATGAATCATTACAATTTTTTTATGAGAAGTAGTATTTATATAGATCTTTCATTCGACATACTGTTTTTTTAAATCGGACCATTTCCCTAAATACAGGGGGGATTCAAAACATAAAAATGCATATAGAAAGTAGAACTTTTTCAACGTAACTTTTGAAAGTGTTCCGGAAGGTCTGACACTTTTATATATATCTTAAATTAAAGCTAATGTAATATACTTTATAATGGTAAAAAAAAATTTCGGACTTTATTTTATCTTCATGGTGAAAACAGACATTAAACTTAATAAAAAAAATACGATTTTTGTAAAAAAATTCTTTTTTATATTTTTAACTTTATAATGCTATAACTTCTCGAAAGATGTATGGATCAATATAATTCTTTTTTTTGTAGATGCATGATGTCTTTACCTATCATTTGGTATATTTTTTTTATAAATCTGACTTTTTACCTGCCTACAGGGGGGGATTCAAAATGACAACTTTTTCACAAAAAATTGACTTTTTCAACTTAAATTTTGAAAGTGTTCCGGAAAGTCTGACACTTTTATATATATCTTAAATTAAAGCTAATGTAATATACTTTATCATGGAAAAAAAAAATTTCGGACTTTATTTTATCTTCAAGGTGAAAATGGCTACCAAATGCTATTATTGTGTGAAAATTCTCAATTTTATTTTTTACATTTTTAACATTATAATGCTATAACTTATTGAAAAGTGTATTGATCAATATAATTTTTTTATGGGAAATACTATTTTCTAATAATCTCTTTTTTATTCTACATACTTTGTCTTAATCAGGATATTAATAAGGAACTAGCAGTTTATGAAGCTTTTGGAATAATCCACCAATTTTTTAAAATTAAACACTATCTAAAGATTTGCATCGAAGCGTTTATTTTTGATAGTGATTTTAATCACGTCAGATATCATTATACTTGATCCAACTATGCCACGTCACCACTGTGCCGCGACCCCCCTGTGCTGGGGTTTTTTTTTTTATATTTTTAACTTAATAATGCTCTAACTTTTTCAAAAATGAACATATCAATATAATTTTTTTTTATATAGATGCTTGATGTCTTTACTTATCATTTGGTATATTTTTTTTGTAAATCTGACACTTAACCTGCCCACAGGGGGGGATTTAAAATGACAACTTTTTCACAAAAAATTTACTTTTTCAACATAACTTTTGAAAATGTTCCGGAAGGTCTGACACTTTTATATATATCTTAAATTAAAGCTAATGTAATATACTTTAATTTGAAAAAAAAAAATTTGACCTCTGGACTTGTCTTCACGGCGAAAATGGCTACCGAATGCTATTTTCGTGTGAAAATTCTCGATTTTATTATTTATATTATATTTAACTTTATAATGCTATAACTTATTGAAAAGTTTATGGATCCACACAATTTTTTTATGAGAAATAATATTTTTTAATAAACCCTTTTTCATTTGACATACTTTATCTTTATCGAGATATTAATAAGGAACCAGCAGATCAAGTAGCTTTTGGCATAAAACACCAATTTTTTTTAAATTAAGCACTATCTAAAGATTTGCATCGAAGCGTTTATTTTTGATAGTGATTTTAATCACTGTCAGATATCATTATACTTGATCCAACTATACCACGTCACAACTGTGTTGCGACCCCCCTGTGCTGGGTTTTTTTTCTCTAAATTTGAATTGAAATTTTTTTAAAAACCCTTTTTTTAAGCTAAAGACAAAATGGGTGGACTAAGCCAACCGTGGGGCAGGGGCCCCGATGCGTGCTCCAGCATTGCACAGAAATAGTAACTATTTTGTTTTACTCATAAACCAAAACCGGACTGATTGGGCCCACAAATTTTGTGCAGTTTACCCATAAGTTTTAAAGATTTTAAACTTTGCCTCAATATCCAATTTTAATAATTCGAGTTTTATATTATTTCAAACCCTGATGTTCAATAATTAAAACTATGCTACTTATATTATTACTAATATAACTATTAATATATATTTATCAAAGTTATCAATGGCTATTACTTATTATTAATCAAATAATTATTCTTATTAAGAATAATTATTATTTAAGAAATATTCTTATTAAGAATAATTATTATTTAAGAATTAATTAGATAATTATGACTAAGTGAATAAGTAAACTAAAATATAATTAGGCATACTATAAGATTAATTTTTTATTTTTCTAAATTCAAAGTAAAAATTCCAATTTTTTTTTTTCATAACGGCAAACTCCTTAATTATAACTGATGGATTATCCAGATATTGTCCACTTATTTCCTTTTCGACAGAAAGTAAAGTCAGATTATTCAGAGATCTGAGATATGTTTTCACGCGTCTCATTGTCGAAAAACTTCTTTCAGCTGAAACACTAGATACTGGAATGACAATTATAAGTTCGATTATTTTTTTTAATTCTTCAAATCCAAGTTGATAACTTTGTATTTGGTAAAACAATTTAGAAATACCAGATGAAAATAATATTTTACCCAAAGTGCATTGGTATTTTAATTTTCTAATAAAATTATGTCTGATAAAATGGAAACGATTTTGCAAAATTACATAATTTTTCAAAGTCTAAAAATTCTTTTGAAGTTTGGTTTAATACACCTAATATTGTATATATTTTACTATTCTCATCAAATCGCTTATTCATATCAACACTTATGACGTCTAAAATATTATTTTAAGTTCAGTTTTTTTGTCATCATTTGTACAAATACGTCTTTTGCCTATGGTTGAAGTAATATAATAATTTGTCATTTTACTTGAGTTTTGTGACATTCTATTCAACTTAAGTTCAACAATTAATGGAGTACATACATTTGCATTTTGTACTATTATCAATGATTGTAAATATAAATCATAAAAATTTTTATCTTCACGTAACTCCAAAATTTGTTTTTTGTTGCATTAAACAACATAGTTCACTGTTCTATATTCAATGTAGATGACTATAGGTTAATTAATAGACAGTTTACAATGTTTAATACTTCATTTAATCAAACTAGTACAACAATAACTTCGAATAAAGCAAACTGAAAAATTAGTTTCTTTGCCTCTACTGCTTCTCGTTTTTTAAAACTTTCTTTAAACGAATTAAGAACTTTCAAAATACTTGTAAAATGAGTTTTGAAAAATGTTATACCCTTATGTTTAGAAAACCCATCTAGTATCACAGTGCTGTGGAATTATGTACTTAGTTTCTTGAAAAAAAAGCATGATGACGGAGAGTAGATACTGATTGAAATCCATAAACAGCCTCTAACAAGCCAATTATTTCACCTACCTCTTGAATATTTTTAGTAACATCAATTAGAACCAAATTTGATCTGTAAGCATGACAATGAATGTTTGAAAATGGATTTTGTACTAAAGCTCTTATTTTTGTTTGCACACTAGAAAATTCTCCCGACAACTGAGGCACCACCATATGATTGACTAACACATTTTTTAAA
Organism: Daktulosphaira vitifoliae; assembly: GCF_025091365.1. NCBI lineage: Eukaryota > Metazoa > Arthropoda > Insecta > Hemiptera > Phylloxeridae > Daktulosphaira > Daktulosphaira vitifoliae. Next base: position 29,342,822 of record NW_026099573.1, read on the forward strand.
GTCTAAACCCGCGTTATTTAAAAATAATATAAATCTACTACACAGTGTATGGGCATGTAATTCAGCTAATTTAATAAACCCTAAAAATCTTTCTTTAATTTTTGAATCATGCAAATATCTTATACAAACACTCATTTGTTCATTTTCGATTCATCTCTAGCCTCATCTACAATTAAACTAAATATTTTGCTCCCAAGATTAACTTTTTTTATTATTAGTTGTAAAGTAAGATTTGTTGCAACTTTAATTAAATCATTTTGTATGGCGAAAGATGTATATGTACTATTCTTTGGTAATGATTTAAAATTAGTTTTAAAATTCTCGTTTTCTATAGAAAGTAATTTAATAATTTCTAAAAAATTACCTTCATTAACGCGATGACAAGGCCAATTTGTATCTTCAGTAGACTTAATTTTTCGATGTTCACGTAATCCGATGTCTTGACGAGGGCAGTACAAATTGCATCGTATTATACTTGATAGGATTTCTCTATTTTTTAAAATTTGGTCCTTAACTCGTTGATTTATTTGAGATGACACTGAGCCAGTTTTTTTGGTTGACAGTCATAAGTGGTATTTTATAACAGAATAATTATGCGAAGCAGAATGTTCATGTTTTTTAGTCATATCAGATCTTTATCCGATTGAGATTGTGAAATCGTAAGAGGGAAGTGACGACATAAATAACACAAAACGGTATTCAGTATAAGTGAATACTCCAATCAAGGATATTTATTATACCAACTGAAAACAACGTTTTTTACAAGAAATAATTGTAATAATAATTAAAAATAAAAACGTTAAACATATATATATATAGCACCTGATCAAGGGTGCTGTCATAATGCCTGAAACCCCTTATAAATACGCTATTGTCCAAATGTTCGTGTATATAATTTCTACGGTTTGTATTTTTGCAGTAACTTTTTTATGATTAACACATGTGTTTCAAATTTGTACTTTTCTTGCCGTACTTTAGTGTCGAAAAATGATCCGAAACCTATATTTGTCAAAACTTCTATTTTTTTTAAATTGATTATTTCATTTTTTTTCTGTGATAATATTTAATATGCATTGCTGAAACTAAATAAATAATTATCAATAATAAATGGACAATATTTCAATAATCAATTTATTATACAATGAATAAATTTAGCCCCCTTGGTCCAATAATTTTTATGATAAATCAATAATATTAATCAATTAAATTTATACTGAATAAAAAATTAAACTTGTATTATTTTTCTAGTCAAATTTACAAGATAAATTCAAATAAAGAACTGGGGTGTAAATACTTAAAATTATTAAAAAAATTTTAACACCATGTAATTAACACATTGATCAAATTAAAAATTAAAATAAAAAACAATTAATATCGATCTATAAATTGTCTTGTAATTAAAAGTTTTTGATAATTACATAATTAATATTTGTCTGAGTAATTTTAAAATTATATAATCACTTTCTACGCTGAAATACTACAAACTACATATTTGATTATAATAATAGACCAAATTTCGTGTAACATCGTCCCGAAACTAAATTATAGAAGTAAAAATATTCATATTTTCCAATGGAATAGTTTTTTTTAATAATTATTTTTTGATAGCATCCTCCTATATTTAGCAACTTAAACTATTAAACCCCTTCTAGGGACAAGCCTGGTTGTGCGACCAATAATCAATTATTTTTCGAATTCAAATTTTCAGAAAATATTTTATTTTTATTTATAAAAAATACTAGAGGGTATCTGATTAGAATTCTTGTGATACATTTTTTAGCCCTCTATATATTATATATATATTCTTGTTGTTATAATTATAAATTTAGCCATTTCATTATATTAAATAATAATACTTAGGTTCACTTTCAAATCGTTTTTCAATAGTTCTATTATGTTGTTATTCGCTTTAACCCTCGTCTGAATAAGACAACTTGTATGTAATAATATCATAAAACAATATTGTCGTAGAATAATTTAACACACAAAAAATAAGGTAGAGTGTTTATTGAAATAACATCATCACGATACAATTTACAACTAAAAAATCTAAAGTAAAAATCATACACTTTAATTGTTTGTTATAATAAATTGTTGTAATAATTGGTTTTATTAATCAAATTAAATGAAATATTGATTAAAAAAAAATTTATTAGTAATATAAAATACGCTAGCGCCTTTCTTATGATTAATGATAATGAATGACTATGTAACGTGTTATCTACAAATAATCTGAATTAATTAATATTAGGCTTCGCAAATTTTTTTACCATATTGTTATATAATATGACTGAAATTCGGTATGATATCGATATCCAAATATCGTTGACAAACCCTATTATTGATTGATAGAATCTGTACAAAAGTGTAAAAATTACTATTAATTGCTATATAATCATCATATATTTGTAGTAATATTTGAATATCAATTTCGGATTACCAAATGGAATCGTGAAATGACAATAAAGTACCTGAATCATTACTTCAATTAATTGAATAATGTGTTTTGGATTTATTCCCAAATATTTGTATTCTGTTACAAATATTTGCTACAATTCCTATAAGTGAATTGCAATAGAGAAGCAATCATTCTCTAGTTTCAAACGGTTTATGATGTGGTACATACAAATATGGGAGAGAAACGATTTACCGGACTTGTTACGCTTAATATTCGTCGTCATACTGACATCGATATTGATGATATCATAACAAGATTCAATGAGAAAAAAGAAATTCAGTGGACGATCGAAAGAGTACAGTGAGAATGATTAAGTATATGCCAATTATTTTCTCAGAAACTAATAAAGTTCATAAAACTCTATAATAAATTGCTGTAAAAATTATTTTTTTCGTCCCTTTAGTGTTAAAAAACCTTAACTTTAATTTATTAAATGGGACTTTATTTAATTTGATTATATGATAGAAAAAAACAAACAAACAATTGTAACTTTTTTTTCGATAGATCGTTTGTCTGTTACAACTTATTAAAGTTATTTTAAATGTTAGAAATTTAAAAAAAAGAATATTCAAAGTCCAGTTGTGAATTGATAATCGTAGGGAAACCCCAATTCACATAAAATTATTCAAGAGTTAGATTATTGCACAAAAATACACTGTAAAATAAAGTGATAGTGCCAAACTAACCGGTTCGTGTGATCGCGGTAAGAGAAATGAACGGACTGAAAGCTTGATGAATGGTAAGTAACAGAGCAGGGCCAACAGGACTCTTGGCTCTTTTATAGTAAACCATGAGATGTATCAATTAAGTTTAATGTCATAATAAAAGTTACATAGACGAAAAGAGTGTCCTTTACAATACGGCGTAAGATGACCAGAGGTATTGTACCTTTAGTTGTTTAGCATATGGCAACTAATAATGATAAGCGATATGCTGGCTACTGTTAATTTTTTACGAAATTGCGTGAGTTTTTTATTGCTTGTTCGTTCGGACAGGGCTTTTGTAAACAAGAAATTACTGATTACGCGTCTCAGCGACGTCAGTGTATTTTTGTTTGGTTTAACTAAAACGTATGGATTTTTTAAAAGTGCCAAAAGGCCAATACTACAACACCTAGTGGCGCGGGTGAATATCGTAGCCCGTTTCTAAAGGACTGGTGGGACGCCATCAAGTGAAATAATATGCCCTGAAAGGAAATTAGGTCCGAATTACTCGAGGCGTTCGACAGCACCGACTTCCAGAAGGTGCTGGAAACGGAATTAAAGACGACGCGATAGGGGCCCCACGACTAACGTTTACCGAGTTTATTATTCACAAATAACAAAGAACAATATTTTATATATATATATAATTGATTACTATTTAGCTAATATAATATAGAATAAATTGTCTTCTAACATATCTTACTGACGCTGGGGATCTATTTTTAAATGTTATATTGGTGTACTAGTTTGTTTAATATACTAAAACACGACGTCTTAGTGCAACTATTAGTGTGAACTAAAATTACAGTGAAACTACTGACATAAACATAGACTGTTCTAAAGTGTAATGATAGAACAATAATACAGAGCTGCATTTACAATTAAAACAAAATGTTAAAATGTTGTAAAGGTAATAAAATACAAGAAACTTAATGATATTCTCTAATACTCTTCATCTGACAATATAATTACAATTTGTGAGATAATCACCGTATAATAACAAAAATGACTATCAACAAATTATATTAATTAATTAAAACAAATTTTTAATTATTATTTCAAAAGTTTGTAACGTCACTATTATAATATGAAATAACAGTGGGCTACTAGTACCCATAGTAATAGTTTTACATTTAATCTTTTCATTAAGAAATTCATAAACTATAATTGTCAGCTCTTTTTACTTTTATCTTAATAATAAAACACAATATGTAAAACCCTAAACTTATATATATATATAAACAAACTATACTGACGTCATATAAAACATCAAAGTGATTTGTATATTATTCGAATGTATTAATTAATATATTTTATGTATTAATTTATATATTTGATGTTATTTATATATTAATTTCTTTATTTTTATGATTACTTTTCAATAAAATAATAACATTGCAAGAACGAGACAATGGTGATTATATTCGGGGATACAAAATACTATAAAAGGCAGTCAGCAGTCCTAAGGGCTTGAGAAAGTCTATCTCCAGATACTCAAGATTCTGTTCCTATCGTATTTTCAACATCATCACGCATAATTTATAATCATCATTGTGGAATTTTTCAAGTGTTAAAGTAGCAAACTGAATTGATTTGTACTTAATTATTAATTAATATTGATAATAAAGATATTGCAAGAAATGGGAAAATTATAAAAAGGTAAGATTTTAAAAGTCAATAAGAATCTAAATTTATGTCATTTTATAACCTTTGAACAACACCCCGAAATAAAGTAACTCTTTTCTTTTAATCGACTCACTCACATAGATATCCCCCCCTTTTCGTTATATTTTGATTTACGATAAACGTCACGAATTCGTAGGTGAACCGTTTATAATTTTTGTTATGTCTATTTATCTGTTTTTATATCATCACGCTAGAAAATGCGCGAATAAACCTTTTTCTGACACAGTGGTATCAACAACTCATTATTTATTTCATTTTATTTTATTTAAAATTAACTTAATTTATTTATGTGTGGAGAGCACGTGATTTCTCTTTCTTCTAGCTAACGCTAAGGAGCGAGTGTCCAGACCTTTCCTGGTGTTTTCCATTAATTTCTGATTAACATTAACGAACGTGTTGCAAGAATATGATGTTAGTTATATTATTTGATTTTGTTTAAGTATTTATTTTATTTTTGTTGTCAGCCTTTCTTTGTAAACATGGTTTTTGATATATTTGTCTTTTTGTCCATATTTTACTTAATTTTCTATTTTTAACAATTAAATTAATCTTAACTGTAATATTTATTTTATTTCTATTCCTTGATCTAAAAACGGGCTACGGTATGTTTTCCATATCAACTGCATACAACTTCAATTATTATAATTTTGGTTAATAAACCAAAAGTTGTAATATTACTCCATATTAAACTATTAAAAATTTATGTGTATGTTTAATCGTCATAAAATTAAATTTTTAGAGTTTTGAAATATCTATTATATATATTGTGAATAATAATAATAATTATAAAATAATGTTTTAGAAAAATCATCTATACTTATTTATTCTGATGAAAATTATTGATAAATATATATTTATTTATACTGAACAATAAAATTAATAGTTTATATAACATATTCAATAATTAATTTTAAATTTTCAAAAACTTCGCAAAATTTTACTCTTTACGTTTATTGAGTTATTTGGCTTTATTCATTTATTACAGGAATTTTATTATATTTAATATCTAAAAAAAAAAAAATATTACAGTTTAAACTCGGTATAGTAAGGACAAGACATATTTGAATCCATATTTATTGAAATTTGACGGTCATAAAAAAATACTAAAATTACTGTCATAAAATGTTTTGATGCGAACAAGATTAAGAACCTTTTTAAAATGTACCTTACAGAACCAGTTGTGACGTAAAAAATAAAGTCCTGAAAACTTAACCAAGACGTCTAATTTATGTTTTTAAAGAATCCTACATAAACTAATACTTTAAAGGTTCCGAACATTAGTTTATTTTTTATAGCTATTTAAATTTATCATTTGTGAGTTAGTTGTTGATATTGTGATGGCATTAGTCTTTGTACCCTTGTAAAATAATTATTATTAAGGATGGAAAAATTGTATTTTTCGATAAAATCATATTTACAATTATGTTACATGTTTACTAGAGAGTTAATAAAATACATTTCTATATTATAGTTTTTTATAATTTCTCCGTAAAAATTACAATACTGAATTGTTAATATGTAAATAGTAAATTATAAAAAATAAAATCAGGACATAATTATGGTAATATAAGTTAATGTTGATTTTAGAATGATCCAACAATTTCTTCTAAAAATTAATCAGTATCCAATTATTTTGTATTGAATCGTTTTTTACTATAATGTTTTCAATCACTGTCAGGTATCAGATATACAGTTTAATAGATAATATTAAAAGTATTACCTTAGTCTGAATTATGTTTATACGTTTATATAAATATTATATTTCAATATCAACTCATAAGTTTGAGATTTCCATGCACATAAATTGCCATGCACAACGTTGCCATATAAAATCTCAAAGTTCCGAATCGTAGGATGACAATGTACTTAAATAAACTTTGTTGAAGTTTTATAGTGATCATTTATTTACCAGGAAATAGTTTGGGCTTCATAAAAGGATAGTACTTAAAGTATTATTTTGTAAAAAAAAGTAAAGTTAAGTTAAGTAGATAATATTTCCTGTCGCTAAAATTGACAAGTTTTTTATAATTTGTTTTGGTTTTATTCAAATCCCTTTTTTGGTTTTTTGTTAATTTTCAAAAATAGTGTTAATCTTAAAAAAGACAAAACTTTTTTTATATTACTCATCAAAATTTCGATTAGTTTTTTAAATAAAATAAAATTTTTTATTATTCAGCCGTTTTTAAAAATTATTACTTAAGATATTTTCGATCATAAAAGAAATTAAAGGCTTTTTTTGAAACTTTGGAAGGTAATATTTTTAACTAGATATAACTTGGGGTATTTACGTATAGTTAAGTAAAACTTATCTGATAGGAGCTTAGAAAAATTCATGAAAGACAAAAAAAAAATTCTATATCTTAGTAAAATTGATAATTCCTTAGGTTCGCATTGAAGCTAAAATAAATTTTCACGAAAAATATATTTATAATACAATTTTTAACAAATTGTATATATATATACCTGAAATTTTACATTTTTTTTTGCAATTCTTACTGTTTCCTTCCGCTATACAACCTTTACAATGTTTTTCTTTACAACATGTTTTTTCATACATAAATCCCTTCTTAAATGTTGCGTTACAAGAAAAACAAACTAAATTGAAGAAATATAGAGTAAAAATATAAAATCTTTAACATTTAAATATTAAATAATTTTATACTTACTATAAAAACCTATAAAAATAAAACTAAGATTAATCTAATAAAAAATTAACAATCTATTTGTCGGTTTCATTAAAACAATGATTTAAACATAGAATAATATTTAGATTAGTTAATATCACGCTCAAAAAGTTTGATAAAAGAAACTTTTTTTTATATTAACAAAAATTTGAATGTAACAAAACATACCATCTACATTTTTATCGCATTTGGAGCATTTTTTATTAATATTGTATATATTCATAATATTATCATAACATTCATTGCAATAAATACTTGAGCAACATTTTACTTTAACAACTTTCTCGTTAAATAGATTATGACAAATGCAGCACACTGAGAAAACAAAAAATTATAATATATAAAATGATATAGATTTTAAATACTAAATTATAGTGTGATAACTGTATTAGCTACTATATATTGCTTAAATAAAGTAAACTACCCCCATTTTTTTGTTAAATAATAATTGTCTCGTAAAAATATATAGAATAAAATTTAATTTATTATTATAAACCGTTTTAAATATCAAGTTTATAGTAATTAACCTCTTGAGTTTAAATATAATACCGCTAGTCATAGGTATAAAAAAATTTCAAATTAAATATAATAAAATAAAGCACAATACACATATTATTATTTTAAAGGTCGCAGTAGAAAATAGAAATGCAAATAATAATAACAGCGATTATACTAATATAGTAACTCGTGTAACGACAAGCGTACACGTAGTTAATTCTAAAAATAAATTACCCAATCTAGTAATATACTAATATTTGACCGTATGGACGACGCTGCCGGTCGTCCAAACATTGCTCGTGTGTGGATGCGTACCCGCATATCGAGCGAAACAATTTTGACGCCGCCGGAATATTACCATGGGACTGATTGGATATCACCCGGGTCAAGATTGTAATAAACCGGCCGTGCTGTGCTTCCCTAAAGTGCACATAAACAAAACACGAGATGCCTTATCGGCGACCGTCGGCGTTGACATAAATACCAATCGAGTCTGGCGGCCGTCGATCAGTCTGTGATAACACTATAGTTATGTTTTTACACTCGTGTAGTATAGTGCATAATATACAAGATAAGATATGTCGTATCTTATTTACAAACGAATTCTAGTTTTCTTTTCGTTATTAATATTAATTTTATTTTATGATTAATTGTAGTCATCGTTTACCGCGATAATTTTAATGTTCGCACACGACAATGTATCATAACTATTTTACTATTTAGAAATTTGCATTTTTAATAAAAAGGTAGAATTAAGAATACACAATTAATTTTATACGATTGTCCCGTCGTCCATACCATGAGCCGCCACTGAATCTGAGTATTAAGTTTGTTGTGTCACCACCACTTTATTAAATATTTATCTTTGCGAATATACATGTTTATAATAATCCGCATGCGGATGTCCCCTTGATTTCTTTGTATGACTATTTTGCAGCAATAGTCAGTCTAGTGTCTAGTGTCTACCGTTATAGGATGAACATTATAATTGTAAAGCATATTCTTATTTTTGAAGTGTTATTATGAAAGTTTACTTTATATATATATATATGTATGTACATTTATAATAATTGTTATATTTCTCTTGTAACGTAATATTTTTCGTATAATACATTTTACTATTTATAACCAGTATTTCTATCCAGAGCGTTAAATTTATTTCTTTATAAATAATCACTATTTCCTATATACATCTTGGAGGACTCTGTGCGGATAGCCCAATAGGGAATCCAGACGGTAACCCGAACAACAAATAAATATTAAAATTTCCTCAGGCGAGCCTTACAGGTCCGCCACAAATTTAGAAAAATAATTTATTAATTGGGTAAATGAAATTTAATTGAATTTTATCAAGGGTCATAATTTTTTTTTCCTAAATTATAGTAAATTGACCGGTATAACTAAATAAAAAATAATAATTTTGTGAATAACTCGCTAAAATACGTACCATTTTTATTATTTTCTATTTCTTTACTTGTATCTGTAATGAATAATGAAATAAAATGGTTAAGACTGTTGTAATTATTTTTAAATTTTTATTGTGCATGAAATAATAAACGTAAAATTATTTATTCTTTTCTTGTAATTAATATTTATAATATTTTCTTTAAAGTACATTGTGTTAGCTTAATTGTATTAATTTAATGTAGGCTTAAAGAAGGTAGGTTATTTGAATCATCATAAAAAATTTAAAAGAAAAAAATTTTATATGATTCTTAAGCTCTTAAAGTATTTAAATTAATGTTTTATTTTAAATTGATTTAATATATTTTAGTAATAAAAGATTATGCCTCAAAGTCAATCGCCCGTAACGTCTAGTGAATATCGAGAACGCGAAAGTACGAAAATTTGCGCAACGAAAGTGTGTTCATAAATAAATCTGACATATCGAGTTGGAAAAGTGTTAATTTTTAGCCAACATAGTGCGTAGCAGCAGCGATTGCTATACGTGGGATATAATAATATATTATATATTATTTATGTATTTAAATTTAAAATTCGTAGAGGTGCTCTGGTTTTTGTCATAGGTACTGTGCAATACATATTCAAGTGTAATGAACCCGTGCGCAATATTTATGAAGTGTCGTACAATGACTACTGGGGTACAATCTTTAAATATATACTTGTATATAATAGTAACTATGAGCTGAGCTTGTTTGTTTATTTTGAAACAATAATAATTTATTATCGGTAAAGGCCAAAATAAACTATGCCTGAATATAACCGTAAGAGTGAAGTTACATGATTGAACATAAGGAGAGGGCAATTAACATCGATATTAACCAAAATCTTAAAATGTGTTCAACGATGAAAAGTCGGACTTAATCGAAATTCGGCATAGGCAGGAAAAAATTGAGGAAATACGGATTGAGTACCATCAAGTACAGTCGGTAATGGATATGCTTGATTGGGTAAACGTAGAGGAACATTAAAATTATAGAGCTGATTTTGAAGACTCATACTTTAAAGCCATTACGATTGCAGAGAAAAGGCTATCTGAATTGAGTAGGGCAGTCAGTAACGCGTCAAACGCTGTTGTAGGGAACACAGCAGATCACCTTCAACAGTAGCGGTCCCAGTTATAAGATTAGCCCCCCTAGATATTCCTATGATTGAAGAATATAAGCAATGAACAACATTTTATAATATTATTTCTCTATTAATTCACATTAACGGCCAATGTCAATCGTTATAAGAAGTCAGGTTCTTCGGTTTGGTTGGTCTTCAAAATCATTTAGTTTGATCCTTTCCAATAAAATATATTTTTCATTAGATAGTTGTGTCAACATCTTCATTGTAAGACTCACCTTCATAAAATTCTTCATCATTGATATCATAAATAAATCGTTCAATACGATGTTTTACAATTTCATACATTTTAAAATGATGATAAAATTGATTAAACAACCGTTTTTGGGCGGTTCAATGTAATAAATACTATTATCAAGTCATTACAAAAGTAAACCGATTTAGTCATGACATGGAATAATTTGAAAAACGATGCACAATGCGGGATTCAATCCACCATCCAAGGCATTGTAGAGACAAACTCTATACACATATAATTTAGACACCGAAAAATAAATGTTAATAACTTTTTGTCCAAGTGAGGAAAACACGATATCTTGTCACTCGATATATCGAAAAATCGGTGATTTTTTGTATCGCTTACGGATATATACATTTTAATTACTTCACCCCTAGAATATGACCGATTAAACAAAAAAATGGAGGAAATAAAAAAAGTATCTCACTTTTAAGATATTTTCTTTTTATATTTTTATTTACCAATTTGCTGAGAGGAATAATAATCACAATATCAAAATCTTTTAGTTATAATTTTTTATAATCATATAAAATTCTGACTTCTTTATAATAACATTAAAATAAATATAATAGAATAAACTTATAGATGAAAAATAAAAAATATTCGAAATTTTTATTTAGTAGTTATCGGACTTAAAAGAAAACAATAAAATTTTTGAAAAAAAAAATCGCTATTATATATCATTATAAATTAAAGCTTGTTTAATGTAATACATATATAAAGAAAAAAATTCTTTTGATATCTTCTACTATGAGCAGAAGATAGTAGTCCACTATAAGTAATCAACTTCTATAATTAAAAACCGTTTAATTTTTGAGCCATATTTAAATTAAATAAATAATGAGAATATTATATAGGTATTCTTCTTTTTCCTCGCCTTTATCCCAACTACTTGTGGTCGGCCACCCTTATCCTAAACTTCCACTTGATACGATCTCCCACATTCTCTACACTCATATCAGATGTGCTCTATCGCATTCAATAACATCTCTCCATCTCTTTATTGGTCTTTCTATACCTCTTCTTTCTTCAACATAACTTCCTATAACTGTTCTTACAGCTTCCAATTCCTTTCTCTTTATAACATGACCAAACCATCTAAGTCTATTTTCTCTTATCTTATTTTATCTTATCTACGATTGACGCGGCACCTACTATCCCTCTTATATGTTCGTTACTTAACCTATCTTCTCTAATCACTCCATTCATACATCTAAAAATTCTCATCTTTGCTACACTCATTCTCTGCTCTATATTCTTGTCAACCGCCCAGCACTCTGAACCATACATCGTAGATGGTCTCACTGCAGTCTTTTAGAACTAACCTCAGCCTCATTGGAATTCTTTTATCGCAAACAATATTTTTCAAATCATTTATTAATTTGGTAGATGAACTTTCAATGAATTTTAACTAGGGAATATATTTTTCCAAGAAAATAAATAGTAAATTATTGTCGTTGACTGATATAATTATAAATAAAACATGAGAATTTAGTATGTGAACATTTTTCTCATGATTTTCACTTATCTTTAATTTTTTGAACAACTAGATAAAGTATATACGTACCAGCATGCAATAATGGCGTTACTGTAATGAATAATGAAACAAAAATGACTAAGACGATTGTAATTATTTTAAAATTTTTATTGTGCATGAAATAATAAACGTAAAATTACTTATTCTTTTCTTGTAATTGATATTTATTTTATTTTAAGTACATTGTATTAGTAGGTGTTGTGGAGTGGGATTATTAATTATTATAAATCGAACACTGAGTTTATATATATTAGCTTCAATGTGAAGCTGAGAAGATATACATTTTACTATAATGTGTTCATTTTTTTAATTTTTATACTTAAAATTTTTGTTTTTGAGTTCAGACCCTTGTTACATTACCATGTACTCATAATTTTTTTCTTGTAGCTCCAATGCGAAGATGAGAAGGTCTTACTATAATGTGTTTTTTTTTGGGTTGCTACCTTAGGTATTTTCCTATCATTTAGCATAATTTTTTTGGAAAAGGTTTTAACTGCTCACAATGGTAATTTGAAATTAACACTTTTGCAAAAAAAAATAAACTTTTGAAAATGTTCAGGAAATACTCACACCGTTACATATACAAGGTTTAAATAATTATTCCTTTGAAATTTTTTTGGGGGTCTTTTGTTATTTACACATATAAATCCATTTATCTGTTATAAAATATTTTTTATGTTCAATCCTTTTTTCTATAGGATTACCAACTTTATATTTCTAATTTTTAAGAGTAATTTATTCAACCAGACGTAATTTGTGACACTTTTACATATCGAAAAAAAATTTTATATGATATTCTGTCTCTACTGTATTTTAGTTAATTATTGAATTTTCATAAAAAACATGTAGTCATCAATGTTTAAAGTATTATTTATAAGTTCTTAATAATGCGTTATCCTTTAAAAGAGATGTTTCAATATAAAGGGACAACAAAAAATGTCAACATTGACTGTTTTGTAATCGTTACGTATCGTATCGTTTGATACGTTTTATAATCTTTTGGCGTATCGTTGCCAAAATTGTCTTAGAAAAGAACGTAAGGGAGTAATCGCGTGTACTGTTACAAAAATAATCGTACAAATAGCTATTGCAAACCAATAGTTTCTCACCTACGTATTGGAACTAAATATAAAAATGTTCCGTTGACTTGCCCTCTGTGAGAAATCGGGTTTTTAAGTCTAAAGTTAAGTAATTATTGTTAATATGACAAATGTTTAGATTCATTGCGTATATTAAAATTTATTGTATTTATTCCGTCGTGATTTTTTATATCTGGTACGTAAATACCTTTGCTCCTACAGGACCGATTTTGATCAGCGATACGTAAAGATCACAAAACGTATTTAGTTGAAGTTATTAACGCTATAATTTTTAAAAATTCCCCTCGTACGGATAATAAAGAATAATAATTGCAAAAATTACTATTGGCAATCGAAGTTGATATTTTTAGTTTTCACTTACATACATTCTTGTTGAAATAAATTTTTGAAAACTGGAAAGATTATAGCGAAAATTTCTATTGAAATTAAACTTCACATATTTGCTTTGCAAAGGAACATTATGCTTAAAAATCATTTTGAACTTTTGATAATGTTCCAAAAAACCTGACTTTTTTATTCTTATATCAAATTAAAGATATTTCAATATAATTTAAGATATAAAAATGAAAACTATTTTATAACAGATAAATGAAGTTACATATGTAAAACTAACAAAAGCCAAAAAAAAAAAAATTCTCAAATAAAAATTTTTTTTACAGAAATCGAGTGGTTAGTGTTAAGAGAATCACTTTGTATAAATCTTATATCAACTACGAAAACTCTGAGTCATTTTAATATGTACGTTAATAAGAATGCATAGTTTTTAAGGCATGGTTAAAAAAAGTATAATTCTTATGTAACGATAGTCTAACCTATATGGTTTACACACAAGAGCTGATATATTGCAAAATTCGGTTTCTGAGATTCTTTATTTTTTGTATAGAAAATTAATATGTTTATGTATTATATTGAAAGGTCCCACGTTGCTTTTTTATACACGAAGCTCAATGACCTGCGCCATGTAAGTCAGCCGTCTCCCTACTACGTGTATGTTATAGTTTGATTAATCAACTCCGCATTTCATACGCCACGTTAAAAAGTTCAGCAAGTGTCGCACGCCAACGACAACCCGCAACATATATACGAGAAGTCACCTTCTTGTGAGAACCTATTGAGTTTTGTCGACACCAGAGTACTTTGGCACACATTTCTCGCCGATATTAACGCGACTTATAACTAATTATATACACAGGCTGATTTTTTATCATAACCCATTCAATTATCCACAGAATATAAAATAATAAAAATAATATAATATCAACTTTTTTTCAAATAGGAACACATATTTTGAATTTAATAAAATGTTCGAGGTTTTATTTTAATATTAAATAGCAAATTATAATTTATTAAAGAAATAATTCAAATTAATAAATTTGTTTTTGCTGCTTTCCTATAAAATTGCTTAATTTATTTATTTTCAATATTTTTCTTTTAAAAACATATTATAAACAAACCCACTCTAGGTCAATAATGTCATACGATAATAATAATATTAATGGCTGTTAATTTAGAGTCTGTATTTTATTTAGGATAACAAAGCTATTTGTTGATACGCCTAGCGGAAAATAACGTTGCAGTAAAATAACCTCGAGAAAATGTCTAAAAATGATATGAACTTACTCAAATCAACTTTTTCTTTTCCTATTATTAAACAGTCAATAATAATAAAAATAATTAACAATGTTATAAGATACTAATTAAACATTTTTGTATAAAATGTATTGAAAATTCCCTCTTTACTAAATTCATGTACAGGTGTCTCAGATCTGAATACAATGCTTATAACTTTTAATCCAATTATCAATTCGTTGAAATTTTTTTTAATAATTATTTCTTTTTTAAACTTTGTTTAAAGCATACTTTTTATTGTTTACTACTAATGAGAAAAAAATTATTTTTTTTCACAATTTCAAAATAGTATATTTTTAGCCCTTTTTTAATAGATCAATAACAATTTTAGGAGAAGTGCTAGTCAAGTTATGAGAATTTTCAAAAATTGAGTGGTTAATAACCACCACTGGTTATACATCACAGGTCAGTGCTGATCGTATTTCTGTATGTACACTCCGCCCGTGTTCCATTTCCATTCTACACACTAATGTATATAAATTCTTATAACTCAACATGTACCTACCCTAAAAAAATCGTGAAAAATAAAAAGATAAAAAAATAATTTTTTTTCATAATAATGATAAATAGAGCATTGAATTATTTGCATTTATAATTTTGTTTGAGTCACTTTGAAGGATTCCAAGTTTTTGTTACTGTGTCATAGTAATACAAAAACCAAAAATACACTAACCACCTTTAATCACACAAAACTATAATATCGGAACAAATATATTACTAAGTTTTCAAATTAATTAATAAAAGTTAGTACTAGCTGATCGTGTTTAGCTTAACATCAATTAGGTTTTGCGCTCTACCCGCAACTTTAGAACCTACTCGCAGTTTTGCCTACATGGCTGAACTGCACTTATTTTCCCATCCTTTCCCTGCCCATGTAACATTAGGTTAAGAAAAACTTTTTTTGTGAGATAAGAAATTTTTGTGTTAACTTGGAGTTCAGTGTGTCTGTTATATTATTTTTTGTTAAGTTTTGTTTTAAGAACATATATTTTTAAATTTAAGATTTCTATCTTCATTTTGTGTAATTATTCGAACATAGTAAATTTCCTGCGATAGTTAATTGTTTAATTTAGTTTTTGTGTAGTATTGTGTTCTAAGTTTTTTTACAGGTGCTTGTCTCAGTTGAGCAGTGCGCATATTTCTTTTACTGTTCTGTCAATTT
Source organism: Daktulosphaira vitifoliae (assembly GCF_025091365.1). Taxonomy (NCBI): domain Eukaryota; kingdom Metazoa; phylum Arthropoda; class Insecta; order Hemiptera; family Phylloxeridae; genus Daktulosphaira; species Daktulosphaira vitifoliae. Next base: position 29,359,107 of record NW_026099573.1, read on the forward strand.
TTTATTTGATTTGTATTACTTTTGAATAATTATTGAAATATTTATTTATCAATGTCATTGCTGTTATTGTTTATTTATTTTTAATGCAGTTCTGTAAAATTGCATTTTATTATCAAATTATTTGTTTTATTTTTTCTTAGTTTTGTTTAAACATCTATTGTTACTTGGCCATTTCACTCCCCTGATTAGTGTAAGCGAACCCTCCCTCTTTAGGGTACTTGCGTTCTGGTTAGAAGATCCTAATTTTTCCTTATACAGTCCACTTATAACATAGTCATAGGTATCGGGATAGCAGCATAAAACTCCCTCCCTAACAGATGTTATGTTCGGATTAACTTAATTTTATAAATACATAAAATTCACAGCTCTGATGATAAATAATAAAACATATTCTTTTAACGTAGTCTAACTTGTAAAACGAAGATATAATAGAAGGAGTTATGGTTTGTCTATGAGCGCAGTTAAAATAATGTTGATACATTTTTTAGTATTACAAAATAGTGTAGTTAGTGTGTTAAAACTGCGATGATACTACTATATTGTCACGGTAAACGGTTAACTTAAGAACGCTCTCACACTATATTATTTCCGTGATAATCCTAAACTACTTCTAGCAAAATGTCCATTTACAAAACTTATATTTGCACAAGCGCATATAAAGACAGACAATGCATGGAGGAACACAGATCTTGTTGTAACATGCCACTCAGGTCATTAAATGACACACATCAACTTCAGATATGTCTTAAAGTATGACCCCTGCCACTAAGTCTTATTAAAGAGTCAGTTTGTGATTTCTTATTTAGACATACTCACATAGAAAGAGCAAAAAATAAAAAATTTCCCCGTGGTATCGTTCGTTCTTGTGTTCAATCCATGTCTTAATGAAGACAAGTATTGAGATATAATTTTTACAAACGTTGCTCACGGCCAGCGACTAAATGGCCAGAATGACCATTGATTAGGTCAGTATACTTATATGTTTGAAAATAAATTTTGTATTGTAATGGATGTATTATACTTTTGTGTGGTGAGTATTTGATGAATAAGTTTGATTTGTCTTTTCTCAGTGAATCCATCCACTAAGTCATCCACTTTTTATCATAACTGTATAATAAAAACAAGAGCGAAATATGCTTTTGAACCAGTATGTTATTTCGTGGTCTTTGTAACACAAGAATTATTGATTTTTTATAAATGTTCCAGAAAATAATATTATAAACATTAATTATTAAAAAAAATCTCATCAAAATTAGAATTTCTGAGACAACCCGTATATCTTAATAATAAATATCCAACTATTTGATAATTATCATATAGTTGTATATTTATTATTCGTACGTTTTGATAAATATTTGAATAGTTCATAAAAACTATTCCATTAATTAAGTATTTAATATACGTTAAGTTTTTTTCAACTAAAAAAATGTTCAGTAAAATATTAAGTTATAATTATATAGTTCAAACAGTTAAATTATGTCTATCATTTGTTAAAATATTTATTTAAAATAATGATCTATTATTATTAGATAGAATTTTGCAATGTTAATATTCCAAATTATGACAACGTTCCGAATTAATTTAACAATTCATTAGATCTGTCATAGTTTCTCAGATTATACATGAAAAAACTAAATAGGTTTGAGAAGTTCAAAAACGATTTGAGATTTCTTTTTTATAAAATAGGTTGTCATTAATTTGTAATAAATTATAAAATCAGTTTAATGATTATTAATACTTAAGACGTACAACTAAACGTTTGATTATCTTAAAAGTTTCTATATAAAAATATATTATAAACATTTATAATATGGAAATTTAATTTAAAATCGTTAAATAAAAATCACTATATTTATAGTTAACATCTTAAAGTTAAATACTTTACGATGTAGTATAAAATAATGATAAAAATTTTTAAAAAACATATCATGTTAAAACGTTTTATTATATAAATAAACTAAAAAATATATATAATCATACCTTTATTTTTATTTCCTGTTAATTATATAACCAAACATTGAAATAATTAAAAATAATAATAATTATTTAATAACAAGTATCTTATAATTTGAAGACCATTAAAAACTATAAATATACAGATCTTTTAGATCTAACTGATAGCGATTATACCTTTTAATACAATTTATATTTTGTTGAAATTAAAAAGAAAATTATTTTTGACTACGTTTATAGCATATATTTTTGTAAAAAAAAAGGCTAAAAATGACAATTTAGAAAAAAAAGAAATATAATATATATATTAATTTTTGTTTAAGTGAAAAATTATAAAAATATGCGTTCATAATAGCTTATAAAGACAATAATTATTTTTAAAAATTTCATTGAATTAAAATGAGATTAATAGTTGTAAGAGTTAGTTAGTTCACTCAGTATATACGTTTGCCTTTTTTCATTTTAAAATATGTATTTCGAGAATGACTAAAAAATTATATATATAAAAACAGTTTACGTCAAATAAAGAAAATAATCGGGTCAGATTAAGAGTTAATTAGAGTTGACACAATTTACTTACTTGAACGAAATATACCTTAATCATACAATAAAAAAAAAAACAAAGTAAATAATCATTTTGCGATTTATCAATACGATATTAAAAAATTATAAAATCGAATTAAAAACTAATTATTTTTTTTAAATAGCGTATTAGTTAGGCAAAAAATATAATTTTGTATTAATATATTGTAAATAATATATTTTAATAGTATTACCCTTAGACAGTGCAAAGAAAAATACCAAAATTGTAATAGATATTAATTTTGATTTCTGAAAAGTAATGAAAATGTGTAATGACTTTATTTAATTAAAAATTAATTTGTAAAACGCATACCATTTTCAAATAAAAAATGTAAATTAAACAAATAAAATTTATAAAAGAAATCAAGATCTATAGTAGATAAAGACGTAATATATTCAAAATTTATACTACTTTTGGTTAAATTTTATTGAAATAGTTGTATAATAATGAATTTATACACTACTTATTTGATTATTACATATTTAATTTATAGTATATTTAGATTGTCAATAAAACTTTACACGTGTGTTTTATATACAAATACATATTCCTTAGATTAATTAAATATAATCGCATATCAAAATAAAATTTATTTATTTACGTCCAGTAGACTATGTAATAGATTTACTACAAAATTGTATATAATTGGAACAACTAAATTAACAGTTATAAAACTTACTCATAACTATAATAAAACGCAAAAATAAAAAAAAACGATAGCACAGTGGGATTACGGCACAGTGTAGACGTCGTATAGATGGGACAAGTATAGATGAAGTCTGATAGTGATTAAAATCACATTTAAAAGAAAAGCTTCGATGCAAATCGATAAATATTATTTTATTAGTATTTAGTGGATAGTATTTAATTTTAAAATATTGATGGATTATTCCAAAACCAAAACTGACTCCTATTTCCTTCATTATTCCTAATAAATAGTTCTATTATTTATAAATATAATATATGAATAAGTATTTATTACAGCAATTAAAATAGTATCAAATTGATATTTAATAATTAAGTATTTATAGTACTTTATACGGAAAAATTATAAAGTAGTTGTTACTTTTATATAAATAATAATTTAAAACCATTTAATAAATGGTCTACAAGGAAATTTCAAACTAAGTAAAAAAAAATGATTTTCTAATTGCAATTTTTCAAATCTGCAATTAGATTTTTTCCATCACTACTAATTTTTGATATTACTAATTAGTTAAAAACGATTATCAAAAAAATATAGATTAATAATGTATTTAATGAGATATTGGTTGTAATAATTAAAGAAAATTGGTCAAGTGAAAGCTACGAAAAATTATTGGCAGATACAGATATAAAAAACACAATAAAATAATTTTAATATGAATAAGAAATTCTTTTTTACGAGGAAAGACGAATCGCGGTAAAATTAATACATTCTCGGTTTCGTATCGGAGTTTAAATGCGATATTTTACACAAAAATTACATTTTTTGTTAAATTTCAATGGCTTTTTTAACATTCACTGATTGAACACTGACCATCGATCAGTAGTCAGTTCCCCTTATATTAGGAATAATTAACAATTAAGGATATAATTAACATGAAATTAACAGTATTAATGGTTACTTTTTAAACATTAGTATAGTGCTTTCTAGTGTTACACTAAATTCCTTAAAACTAATATTTATAATAATGGGTTTACGACAGAATAAAAGGGATATATAAAAAAAATTGTATTGATTCATACATTTTTCAAAGAGACAAAGCAAATTATAGTTGAAAATAAAAATCAAAAACACAAAAATAACATGCTTTTAGCTACAACAGCTATTTTTGAGGTTAATTTCTTCAACTAGATACGATTATTAATCTTTTGATGTATCGTTGAAGAAAATCGCTCTAAGAGTTTGAAAAAAAGTAGTTACATACACAAAAATATAATAAATAAAAATAAACAATTCATGGTAAAATTAATACCTTCAAGCTTCGCATTGAAGCTAAAAAAAAACATAAAACTAGCTTAAATAACTTGGAACGCCAAAAACACGTTCGAAGAAAAACACCATATTGCCACTCATCCCTGCCAACATTATTATTTAGTTGTTATAATTTTTGGTCATAGGTGATCTGATTGCCAAAGTAGAAGAATTCATATCTGTGAGTTATAAGAATTATAGAGTGTTGTTATGCATACCACGCTCCTTACCTTTCTAAATCTTTAAATGCTAATATCTTACAGTGTAATTACACAAATGTGGTTGTCGATCAATCAAAATTTCAATTATTCTCCATTTAATAGTAAAAAAAATAATGTAAGGTTCCTATTTAACAATCGAAAGTTACCTTTAAAATCTAATTAGGAATAATTTTTTCTTTTATAAACTTTACATTTACAATGGTATACAGGGTGATTTTTTTTTCATAACCCACTCAATAACTTACAGAATAATAATAATTTAAACATTTTTTTTTTTTATTATCTTTAGTTACACATTATTTTTGAATTATTAACTATGTAATACTTTTTAAGTTCATCCCTTATGCCTGGTAAGCGTGTCAACTTTGTTTTTTTAAATGGTAACACATATTTTTAATTTAATAAAATGTTTGAGTTTTTAATTTAATAGTAAATGGCATTTGAATTTTTAATATAACTTTATTAGCTTATTAGATATAAACATTTAAAGTTTCAAAATTTTGAGTTAATATACATGTATAATACATATGGGATTATAAATACAGGTAGCTAATTGGATTTTTATGACATTGCTGTCTCAGTCACGGATTGCTTATTATCAATTATGACTATCAATAGATATACTTTTTGTATTGTCAGTTAGTGTATTTATAAACTCATAACAATGTACCTTACTACCATTGATAATAACAATGCTGTGTACCTGCTAATATCGATATCATAAAAAACCAATTAGCTATCTATATTTGTAATCCCTTATGTATTATATCTGTATATTAACTCAATCATTTGAAACTTTAAATGATTATATCTAATAAACAAATAAAGTTATATTAAAAATTCAAATGCCATTTACTATTAAATAAAAAATTTAAACATTTTATTAAATTAAAAATATGTCTTACCATTTAAAAAAACAAAGTTGACACGCTTACAAGGCATAAGGGATGAACTTAAAAAGTATTACATAGTTAATAATTCAAAAATAATGTGTAACTAAAGATAATAATAAAAAAAAAAATGTTTAAATTATTATTATTCTGCAAGTAATTGAGTGGGTTATGATAAAAAAATCACCCTGTATATA